>NC_056741.1:1065630053-1065737553 GCF_019279795.1 Protopterus annectens | reverse complement strand
TAATAAAGTTCATAGGTGATTACTAAGCTAATGACCACAGGGGGTCTTTTTAAGCCTAGCCATGCTTCCCAAAAATCAAACCCTGTGTCTTGTGTATTTGTGGTAAATACCTTAACCATTATGCCAACCCTCAACAGTATCTCAGTTTTACCATATGTCGATTACTGGTATCTCAGTTTTATCATTTGTCACCACAGTAAAAGTCTGCAATAAAATTAAGGTTGCAATAGACTTTAGTTTTACCCTCCTTTCGGTAGACAGTTGTAGAAATTTAGCCACAGGTATGCATTGCTTTCTGATTTCCTTTCTATGATTTGCACACTAGAGTTAGAACAGCTGCCTTATTAAGGAAGGCACATGTGAGACTGATTCACAGCATGAGATATGTTATTAAGCATTGTTATTGTCTATTAGATCTAGTTCTAAACAATAATGTGTTCCTTTACGACAATGTGGCATATGCGCAGACATGGGGGGTTGCCATGGGCACCCCCTGTGCCAATGCGTATGCCAACCTTGTCGTATTAGAATGGGAAAAGGAACATATCTTTAGTGATCCCAGGTTCGAAAATGTCGTACTGTACAGACGTTTTGTAGACGACATTTTATTGCTATGGAATGGAGATGAGAATAGTCTCATTTCTTTCATTAGCTATATGAATAGTGTCACCTCATTTTTCAAATTTAGTTATGACATTTCCTGCCATAGTGTAAACTTTTTGGACATCAACATCAAGAAGGTCGATCAATGTAAACTGGCAACGACACTTTATAAGAAACCTTGTTGGAGGAATGGAATCCTCCATTATGATAGTCTACATCCGCGACATATTTTTTGTAACATAATAAAAAATCAAGTAAGTAGGATAAATAGGATATGCAGTGATAAATTGGATGCATCAAATGTCTTAGCCACTCAGAAGAAGCATTTTATAGATAGGGGTTACCCCCTAAAATTGATAGATGAAATATGTGAACCCACACCTGGTAATATACCATTACAGACCAAAAGATTCTTTAATCATCATAGATCTACTAAAAATGTAACCAGTACTTTGTCCTATGATATAAAATTCACCAATGATGTGCAACACCTAACCAATATAGTGAGAAGTAACTGGAAGATATTACTCTCAGATCCATCCGTTTCAGAAGTTATCAGTGAGAAACCAATATTCAGATATATGAACTGCATGAATCTGAAAAGGCTTCTATGCAAGGAGAAATTGGTCAATACATCCACTGATATAAGATCCCAAATGAAAACAGGCACCTTTCCATGTGGTAAATGTTCTTTTTGTGGTTATATTTCTAAAAAATGTGAGCCTGTACCTCAAAGTATTCATTTGAATATAGTACCCACGTTTTATGCTAATTGTAATACCAAAAATGTGGTCTATCTCGCTAACTGTACTTTCTGTGAAGCCTATTATGTGGGTCTGACCTCACGGAGGCTAAGGGACCGAATTTATGATCACATATATAATATCAAAAGAAATAATTTCAGCAATGCCTTGGCACTGCATTGTAGTTCCTATCCTGAGCATAGGTTTTCATTTCAGGTATTACAGATTGTTGAACACAATAGGAGGGAGGGTGATCATATGAATACCCTGGAAACTTTTGAACTGAGGTGGATTCTAAGGCTGAAGGCTCACATACCACCAGGGTTGAACACTATAGTCAACCTTCGACCGGCCCTAGTAGGACCCAGCTAATATTTTGTCCATAATATAATGGCCACCTAGTGTTTTTTAGTTCTTTAGCTTTTTTAGCTTGGATATGTTTAATATCCTTATGGTGTAGAAGTATATTACTTTTTCTATAACATTCAAAAATCTCATAGAAGTGTCCATTATGACAGAATTTATGTTAGATAAAAAAGTATTATAACAAAAAAGCATTAAAACATAATGGCCAACTAGCCTTCCAACTTGAATATGTTTAATATCCTTATCAAGTAGAAGTATACTATCCTTCTTTAGTAGTATCTAAAGATCTTATAGAAATGTCCATTATGATAGAATTTATGTGAATAAAGACATTGTTTCCCTATTTGGTAGTTTTTACCATGTATATTTGTAATGTACTCCAAAGTAAAAACTTTTTCTGAACATCTCATGGTGGCGTGAACTTTGGTCTTTTGTACCGTCAACCAGAATATTTGGATTGATTTGATCATAGTATTACGCATTACTTTAGAATATGTCCCTTCATAAGATAATGTCTTTCTACCTGGTTAAGAAACGAAGGGGCACTACTATATATATTTGGATGGTCAATTTTTGGAAAATTCATGACAGTTTGGGTTTATTTGGCGCTTTTGACAAAGCAATGTCTCATATTTTTTAGGTTTTGTATATTTTTACCTTATAGCTCTATGTGTTTTGTGTATAATGCGAAATTATTAATTTCCCATTTTAATATGTTATTTTGTAGAGTTTGCCTAAACCATCTCATGTCTTTGGACAATCATTTAATACACGTTTTAATGGCGTCAGGCATGCCAATGTTCTTAGCAAATGTTTTTAGCATGGATTTTGCTATTATTTATTATCATATAGTTGGTTGTATACAATTACATAGTTGTCCACTATACACATTATTACTTATATGATTTAATGTGTTTTTTAGGCTATTTAGTTAATTTAGTCTTAGTTAACATGTCTTATTTTTTCATGGTTATTTCATATTATATATTTTGATCTGTGTTTTTATTCTTCAGCTTAGCTATTATAAAATATATTAGCTTTAGGCAGATAAGAAATAAGGCTGATATGAGTGACAAAATTATTTATCTATAATGAGATGAAATCTCAGAAAAAAGAATACTTTTCAGCAAGCATACATCATTCGCATGATGTCCATATACGCTTGTTTTATTATTATCTTGTATTCAATACTACATACAGCTTTGGTCTGCCTATAGTACCTATTCACTACTAATATGGCTCACATCACGATACTAATGGATGTGACACTCACTCCTATGGATATGGTCTTCCCGTGAGACACAAACAGGAATGTCCTTGATTTATTTTGATACAGCCTTTCAATTAGGAAGAGGATTGATACCATATAAGTATTGCATAAGGCAACTGCAAATGTCTTTGGCGAATGCTGCCTTTTATATTTAGACATTTAAGCCTTTATTTTTTATATTTTTTAGTATTCAGTATCTAGCGATGTATGACTTAACTATAATTAAAGTTGTATTTTGTATGTTCTGAATTTTGATTTCCTAGATAGAGTGACTGTGAACCACAAATGAAATTATGAAACTGATGCCTTAGTTCTGTTAATAATGAATGCGAAGCATAGGCGCATCAACAGTTCTACTTTTCTAAAAATGGGCATCACTTCCTGTTAAGCAGGACTGCATTTAACAACTATGCTATCAATTAAGGGAAGCTTATACACACTATTACAAACATATTGCATTAATTTTGATAATTTATATACTATTGAATCTAGTAATAGGTTCGCTTAGGTTGTGTGTATCTAAATGTCATTCTTAATGTGTCTGAATAAGGAATTTTGATGTTGATTCGGAAAGTTAGCACTTTGAATGGATCTAAGCTAATTAACATAGCTAATTGAATTATTGTAGGTAATGGATTATTATAAAAGGCATTGGTAGTTTTGAAAGTTTGTAACCTGATGGTAGGCCCAAATGTCTATTAATAATCTGTATTGTCCTTATGTCTGTGTTATATAAAATGTAATTGCTAGCTGTACTCCTTTTTGTCCTACTTGAGCATCAATTATATCAGATGTCTCATGAAGGACTGTCTTTGCCCTAGTCATGCTCTCACTCTGTATTCTATCCAGCAGTTCCCCTAAAATGTGTTCTTCACAGCCTCTATCATTCAATTCATTGCTTAGTCTTTCAAAAGTTTCATCTAATTGCTATTATCTAAGCAATCTGGTTGTCAGATAAGATTTCTAAATATTTTCATATAAAAAGTTCATAGTGATTATTAAGCTAATGAATGATTTGCACACTAGAGTTAGAACAGCTGCCTTATTAAGGAAGGCACATGTGAGACTGATTCACAGCATGAGATATGTTATTAAGCAAGCAACAAACTGGTAGCTTAGGTGGGTGACACAAGACAAAGAAATAATTCAACAGCAAAATACAACTACATATATAACAACTTGCGAGAATCCAATGAACTTCAAAGAATGTTTTTATGAAATAATATAAAACAGAAGCTATCGCACATACAGGTTTTTTGTTTGTTTGTTTGTTTGATTGATTGTTCAGTGATCTGAAAAGCCTACAAAACAAGCTGCTCGTATAACTGTTAGAGTCACATGAAGCTTGGAAGCTAAGCTCAAAGACAGAGGATGACATTATGGGATCACAAGATCCTTCAACTAAAAGGGATCAAAGTTGTTAATGGACAAGTAAGTTAACACCAATTCATTTTTAAACAATCCAGTAATTAACCATAAGTCAATGCAGATTATGCAGACCAGGAGTTATCTGTTATAAATGAGACGCACCAGGAATGCAAAGTTCTGCATCAACTCTAAATGATTAAGGTCACTGTTGGGAAATCTAAGATACAGGCCATTACTGTAGGCCAAATGGGATAACAACATGGCATGAGCCCTTTCTTATTTGCAATGGTGATGGATAGGTTGACAGACGAGATCAGACAGGGGTCCCCGTGGACTATGATGTTTGCAGATGACATTGTGATCTGTAGTGAGAGTAGGGAACAGGTGGAGGAGACCCTGGAGAGATGAATATATGCTTTAGAGAGAAGAGGAATGAAGGTCAGCAGGACTAAGACAGAATATGTGTGTGTGAATGAGAAGGAGGATAGAGGAATGGTGAGGATGCAGGGAGTAGAGGTAGCGAAGGTGGATGAGTTTTAATACTTGGGATCAACAGTTTAGAGTAATGGTGAGTGTGGAAGAGAGGTGAAGAAGAGAGTACAGGTAGGATGGAGTGGGTGAAGAAGAGTGTCAGGAGTGATTTGTGACAGACGAGTACCAGTAAGAGTGAAAGGGAAGGTCTACAAGAGGGTAGTGAGACCAGCTATGTTATATGGGTTGGAGACAGTGGCACTGACAAAAAGGCAGGAGTCAAAGCTTGACATGGCAGAGTTGAAGATGTTAAGAGTTGCACTGGGTGTGACGAGGATGGACAGGATAGGAATAAGTATATTAGAGGGTCATCCCAGGTTGGAAGGTTTGGAGACAAAGCCAGAGAGGCAGGATTACGCTGGTTTGGACATATGCTGAGGAGGGATGCAGAGTATATTGGGAAAAAGATGCTAAGGATGAAGCTGCCAGGTAACAGGAAAAGAGGAAGGCCTAAGATAAGGTTTATGGATGTGGTGAGAAAGGACATGCAGGTGGTTGGTGTGACAGAGCAAGATGCAGAGGACAGGAAGAAATGGAAACACATGATCTGCTGTGGTGACCCCTAATGGGAGCAGCCGAAAGACGAAGAAGAAGATGAATAACTGTGAGTTCAGCTTAGGGGTAAAAGGTGTTTGATCATGGTGATATTTCATAAGTGGAAGCAGGAAGATTTTTCAATGGCAGATACTTGTCTCTGGATCAGCCGACAGTGAAGAATCACACCTATGTTATGCACTTTGTTGACAAACGCAAGTCTAATTCCATAGTATAAAATATAGTTGGGAAGAGAGGAATCAGAAAGCTCTCTAAGATAGCATGAGCTGTTATGGCTTCAGTTGTAGAGGTGCTGAGCTTCAACTGATTACAGGTAAGCCAATAATGAATGTACTCATGGTCATCAGCATGGGAGAGCACACACTCCAGTTCTTCCTGTGGAAAGGAGGGATAAAGCTCAGTCATCAGCATAACACTGGCTTGATAGTCCCCCTCATATTAACAAGATCTTATAAAGGTAGTATGTATACTTTTAGCAGGAGCCGGCATAAGATGAAGCTCGTTGGTGCTTCACAATCAAGAGTGCAGGAGGAAGAGAAGGAAGAGGTGTTGATACCTGAGGAAACCTTCTGAGTACAGTTAAAAAGGTAGGAAATAAACCACTCATATAATAAAGGAGACACTACAGTTGTTTCATAAATACTTCATCAAAATGTCAAGGAAAGCAGTATAAAACACAGCTGAAATATCCAGGAGGACCAGCACTGATTATTATTACCTGTTTCAAACCATAGGAGATTATTGACTACTCCAATCAAAGAAGCTTTGGTACTATGGTAAGTATGAAACTCAGACTAAAAAGGACTCAGGAGCCCTTTGACTGTAAGCTAAGTCTAAAGCTGTGTATAAATGACCTTCTTAACAATGTTTACCAGGAATGGGAGAGTAGAGACAAGGGAGTAGCTATCAAAGGTTTGGGCCCCAACAGTGTTTTTGTAAGGATAGGGCTAAGAAGGCCCTTTTCCTAGGCCATTAGAAATAACCCAGACTTCAAAAAGGAAACTAAACCCTTAAATATCATGGTACCAAGGACATTGAAGCTGGACAAAACCAGCATAGGTTGCAAGGATCTTGCCAGCATGTCATTAGCAATATGACTGTGATTTCAGTAAAGAATTTTCATAATCATGAATGTCAAACACCATCCAAGAATTAAAAGATTGAGAGCCTAAGGCTATTGTTACTCATGGAGGTCAGATAATTGGAGAGCAGCTCTGACAGCAGTAATAATGCTAATGAAAAACTGAGCAGTAAGCTTATGTTGCAGAGCAGGTAAGGTTCTTTGTGTAGTAAGACAAGCCTGGATGTACATCCTATCCACCACACAAAAAGGCATTGCTAAGCTCTCTCTGGACAGATAAGCTGCCTTCTTACAAATGTTCTTGGCCTGGTATGAAGTATAATTCTCATCCAGGTTGAGGTTGTCACTTCACAGACCCACAGTGCACCATTGATGTTCCATTCTACACCTTTCCCATCACAACAATCAAAGCTGAATATCAAACCAGGCAGGATAATCAAAGCTTGGGGTGAGAAACTCAAGAGTGAAGGGTAGTGTTTTATTATAATCACCATCCATGACATTTAGACACCCAGCACCTTCCTCTAGGAAGAAATAAAGGAACACAGGAGAAAAAATGTCAGGGATGATATGACTGTTAGAATGAATCTCCTTCAATCCAAGATCAGATGAACTGTAATGTGGGAGTTCTAGGTGAAAGTACACAAGGAAGTGACCAGAACAAGAGACTGCCTGAACCACCAGGACCAAAGCTGTTAAGAACAAGAGGAAGACTAAGTCCAGACTATGACCTAATCTCTGAGTTTGAGTTACAAAGGTAATAATCTGAGCAAACCTAAAGTCTTCAGTAATATAGCTGAATTATTTAGCAAGAGCCACACTGTCTCATTGTAACTGCAGATACTGAAGTCAGAGGACATACTAGGTGGTGATGATCCAGGACTGAATTGGCAAGGAAGTCAGTAAACACTTGCATGAATCTCATACAGTTTGTTCCTGCAACAATAAATTTAAAGAAGTTGGACTTCCTACAGGCAATGTGTCAGCAGAAGCCTGGGGCAGTGCAGATAGCTATACACCCCCATGCCAGTCTCCTGCAGGGCTCTGAATACTGGAGACCCCATATAAAACACCAGTGGCTAGGTGAAGACTGAAGGTGCCATCAAGCGGCAAGGTCAACACCCTGCAGCAGGTCAAAGATAATCCTCAGCTTGTTATGGACTGACCTGGCTTTACTGTACAGTGCCATAAATGGGATCACTAAAACGTGGTTCCCAGTTACCTGCTGCTGGTAGAACAGAATCCTTGGTACAACACAGAGATAGCAATACTAGTGTTTCAGTCCAGTGGAAGCAGCAGCAGGGCCAATGCCAGACCAGGGGGATGTGCTCAATAGTGCCCACATTAGCCCACCTATGCAGGCTGCCATGATGTTTGCACAAGATATGCAAATGCCTACATAGCTAAAGAGCAGGCAATGGTAGATAGGTGAGGAGAAAAAGTTATAGCCCCAAAACTGCATTGTATGAGCAGGTAAAAAACATTAAAACATCATAAATCAGTAAAGCGCAATATGAAGCTATTAAAAAAAAACTCAATAACTCAATAGATTGCAAGAAGTAGGTACAACAGCTCAAAGCACAACATATCTCAACATATATGCCCTTGCAAGCAGCTAAAACAAACAGTACAAAAAAACAGCACAAGTGATAATAAAACTCAACTTCAGATTCTTAATAAACAGCTAGGGCAGGCAGGAAGACAAAATAATTCATGCTTTTTTATGTCACAGGTGATAATTCAATAAAGGTGTTTGAAACAAAAAATAATTCATGCTGAGTATGTGCTGAAGAGCAGTGCAGGATACTTATCTCCTGATCCTTAGCATTACTAGGGCTCTGAAGGAATCCACTGCCACAGAAGACACCTTTAATCTTGATGTTGATGAGAAGATATGGTCAGGAAAGACACAGGTAAAACATCAGAGCTTCAGACTGTGGTGCATTAACTGTAGCAACAGCAGTGCCAGGTAAAGCAGGAGAAGATAGCAGAACAGACAAGACATTTAATACTTCAACTGACTTGTTGTTGTGTCTTTTGGCTTTTCCCAGTTAGGGGTCGCCACAGTGGAACTCCGATCCGCTAATGATTGGCAGAAGATTTTTATGTGCCGAGTTGCCGGCCCTGACGCACAACCTTCAACGAAGGTACGCCCATTTGCCCATTCACGCATGTCTCCACACAGAAGACACTCTAGCTGAGAATCAAACAGGACAACGTCTTACTGTGAGGCAACAACGCTACCGTAGCACCACCACCAATACTGATAAAATCTAAAGGCAAGCCAAAAGCAGGAGCAGAAAAAAATTATCCAGGCAGTTGTGGTTACTGTTCTCAAAGCTGCTTATAGAGAAACACTAGCAGGTCAGAGAAGCCAATCCTTGTACAGGAAAAGAAAAGACATTTCACATGTTCTACACCTTTCTCATCACAAGAATCAAAGCTGAATATCAAACCAGGCAGGATAAACAAAGATTGGGATGGGAAATTCAAGAGTCAAGGCTGCTAAGAAAACATCCTTAGAGATGGCACATTAAACCATTTGTATTCCACCTCACTAATAAAAGGTGCCTCACTTCAAGCTCATACTGCTCAGCTTAAATAAAACAGTCAGCGTACTACCATTCAAGCAATCAATTTGACAAATGAGAGCAAAGCCATTATGATGGTTCACAAGTGCTACAGTCAGTAATTGGTCTAGAGCTGCAGGCACTATTAGAGGTCTTGATATTGCTGATACAAAGCACTGTGGGTTTGTTCATGTCTGTTGCACAGTGTGGCCAGACAGTGCATTGCCCTGATAAAATGTGTGTTTACAGCAAGCACTACATTCATACTTCTCAACTTTCAATGAGTTTGCCTTATATTTTTGCCATGTCCCTCATAAAATTTTTGATTGTTTTAATTTTTTGGTAAATTGCTGAGGAATGAATTCATTCAATAACGCTGGCCATTAGGGTTGTATACTTCTAACTGTCAGAAAATGCACACTGATGTAAATCCAGTTGTTCTATTAACTTTTTAAGTGAATTAGAGTAAAAGTTAAACATTATCCCAGAATTTGGACCTTTGTTCCTCCATTATTTTGGCTTTGAGCAGAATTATTGGGCAAAGAACTTGAGAAGATGATACTATTATCCTGTGCTATTTATATCCTGGCCCATGGTTGTGGATCATACTACCACATTGCCACTGCTGAGTTTATTGCACTGTTGATACCTTCGCTGTGGCTCCACTCTTCCCTTCGCTTGTCTTCCTTTGAATCTCCTCCCTGATCTGCTGTGGGTGGCTCCCTGTTGAAATGTTGGCATTGAAATGCCAAGTGCTGACACATGGAAAAAAAAGATTGAAAATGCAGGAGAAAAATGAGTCTCAAATATCTCAATTCTCCTATAAACATCTTTTTTGCAGGGAACAATCCCCCCTACAACCCTTGAACTTATAGAGACTAACTCTGAGATGCTATACCTGGGGAAATATTAATATTCAGAGAAATGGTCATATCAGACTTCGTATATTTAATGTCTGTTTTTTTTGTCAATTCAGTCTCTATGTTTCAGGACTCAATCTAGTGGGTCCTGAAATTTCAAATGGTTACCACTGTTGCTGCTGCTGCATCACTTACAGTATGTCCGGACACAGGTCTGTCTGGCTGTGCCACCAATTTGCACAGGACCATATTGTATAGCATGGCACATGTTACATATAGTTTATCACACACCTCTAGATGATTTTGCAGTGCCTCATCAGAGTTGTCTAAACAGCAGAATCCACCTTTCATAAGTCCATAGACTCTTTACACAGTGTTTCTTGTTTCTATAATGGGACATGTTGTATGACATTCCAACCATTATCTGTGGCTGCAAAAAATGTTCAGATATTTCCTGCACCACACATGACACAAAATTATATATGGCCTGATCCTGCTTTGCATTCTATTTGTATGCATAGGACATTTTGTCTGCTATTTATGCACAATTCCCAAGCAGGTGACCTTGTAGGAAGTACTCTCACAAGAACCATTGGTGCATGCATACATTGTAAATAATGTTCTGGTCAATACAGAGCACCTGGCAGTTCAGGGATAGGCAGTCCTTCCTGTTCATGTAGCCCTGTTCCTCTGGACCAGGTAGGGCCTTAATAGCAGCATGGGTGCAATTTGTGATGTCCAAGATATCAGTGAAGCATGCAGTCTCAAACAATGTACACTAGAATGCACACATGGGGTTGATACTACCTGGTTCTTGGGACCTAGATATGTTCCTACAGATGTAGTACGATGTCAAAGAATTGTTTAGGATTCATGAGGCCAGGGACTATAGTATACATAATGTGTACCCTCATAGGTCCCTGGAAGGTAACTGTGAATAGGATGGTCAATGCTTCACATACCTTTGTGTTCATAGAATGGGCACACCATACATACTCCTTATTTCCACTCATGGACAAAACAGCTTGAGTAGGTCCCATAGTATATCCTTGTCACCTCTGAAATGATTTTCTGCTGCTGTGTCACATGCTGACATGTGAATTGCTGCTTGTATCATCTTCACTGCATATGTGGCTGCAACACAGCATTGTCAGCTTTGGCGCTGACAGCAGCTACCAGCACATGTAGTTGAGCTACAGCTTCTGCTGCCATGCCACACAAGGTCCCTTTTCTGCATTCAGCAAATCATGGCATTCAGACTGAGTGAGGGCAGGTGCACAATATCAGAAAGTTCTTAGTCTTTGAATCACTCGGTCATCTTAGCCTCTTGCATTTGAATTTTCCATGTTGCTCATTTACATGGGGCTTCTCCTTTATATGCACTGATTTGCGATTTTAGTCATTATGCTTTCATGCAAACAGTGTCTCTGGATCACTCACACCTTCCAAATTGCTGCTACCAGTGCTATTTTGCTCTTCAAATTGCACAACCCCTCTATGATTCCCTGCCCATGCCATATGAATAACACTACTTGATGGTAATATAATGTGCTACCCTTGCAGCCACAACTCAGCTCAGAAAATCTACTATTGATGTCTAGATTGAAAACAATGTTTATTATGGGTCTATATCACAATGACGAAGACGCATTACTTCGAATACATCTTCATCAAACCCATAAAAACGAAAACTTTAAACAGTGAAACTACATATGAGTGATTTATTTCCCTGGGAAAGAAATTGCTTGTCTAAATAAAAAATATATATATCACTACACACAAAAAGGAACACGCATTCGAAATTATGCATCTTTGACGATCTAATAGGAACCCATTTATTATTATTAGCAGTAGTACTAGTTTAGTGTTTCTGCCTCAGGACTAGTTTCACCTTGGGTATCATAAAATGAACACCTGTAACTATGGCAAGAGCTTGCCCTTTACCATAAGCTGTTATCTGTATACTTCATTCAGGTTCTGTCTTGCCCTTTCTACTCTTTGCTATCTTTATTAAGACTTTCCTCTAACCACCCTTACTCACATGCCTTTCTATACACAGACAATGTGGAAATACACAGATCTGCCTCTTCTGCCTTTACTATAAAAGCAAAATTATCTAAGCCCCCTATCCACTAGCTTGAGACCATGAACCTCTTTCTAAAATTCCAAAAGAAAAAAAAAACAAGGCCATGGTATTTGGGTCCAAACAACAACATAGTACACTTTGCACATACTGTCATATCCTTCAGGGTAATAATCCCACTGAACTAATAGAACAGAACAGAACATTTCCACTTTTTAGTCACATGGCTTGACCTTCAATTAAATTTTCACCACCACATAAACATAAACAGAGTCAAATCAAAAATTACTCTTCTGAGCCAAAAAAAAAACCCTTATTTTCTCTGCCATAAAGGAAGAAATACAGTAGGCATGAGTATTCTACTAGCCCATCTTCAGTATGGCCAACCAGTAATGTCTGTTTTGGCCAAGTAAAAACTAGCTACTTGTCAGTATATGTCCAATCAGATCTTCAGATCTGATATACTCTCCACTAGGATGAAACATCACTGCCATATCCTAATGAAAACGAAAGGGTTGCCAGTAGAGCAAATGGCAAATGTTTAATGGAATTCATATTATTCAAAATTATCTTAAACTCCTTCCCCATACAACCTTAGACCCCCCCCCACCCCAGACCAGCACTAATAACTACCCTTAAAGTACTTCACTATACTGATCATTCCTTTATTATTATAGTAACATAGCTTTAGAAAACACTTCCCACCTGATTAAAAGACATTCCATCATACCCCAAATTCTGTGCAGAACTAAAAACTTACAAGACTGTGTAATTATAGTTAATTCTATGTCAGTTCTATCATTTAGAAAGCAAGAGTCATCATTAACTGTCTCTCATCCACATAGTGCCCCTATCAATCTTTATCATGCATCTGACCCCTGCAATTTTTCTCCAGCTGTTCGTAATTCAATAAACTGAACTTTCAGTCTTCACAACTATCCTCCGTTTTTTTTTGCATTTCTCTCTGCTTTCACTTCTCCTGTTGAATATATTCTGCATATTGCTATTAGTTCATTGTATAGCATATTACACAAATTAACAATGGGCAGGGTTCACGAAGACTTGCACGGAGTCTAAGAGTAGTGTAACACTCCATGCAGCCTTCACGATCCAGGAACAGCCCTAACGTCCGTGTAAGAGACCAGCTAAAACATCTCTTACACGGAGTGGGCGTGGATATGCTAATCACCTCACTTGCAGCCAAAAGGCATGCAAATGAGGTAGATTAGCGATCCACGAAGCCCAAAGCAGCCCGTGTAAGAGCCGTTTTAGCTGCAGAAATGCACTCAGTTGACAACTGAGTACGTTTCTGCAAAAATCACAATGGAGCCATATCAGCTCCAAATAAAGGGTGCATATGTGTCAGGCAGCATGCCAATGGCCAAATATGTGGCCATTGGCAAGGTACCCCAATGCAAATATGAAAAATAAACTTTTTTTTTCCGCAGCACAGCCCAGCGCAAACAGGCTGCGCTGTATAAAACATAAAAATGAAGGTTATATACCCACAAATGTGGGTTTTATGCAATACATGGATTTACAATGCAGGGACCAGCAGACCAAAAACAACATGGCCATCGTTTAGTGGTTGCTAAGGGGGGAAGCTGAGTCTAAGAGATGTAACTAAGCATTAGTAGGCAATCTGATGTAAATGAGTGTTAGGATACTGAATTCCACTGTCACATACCAAATGAGCACATTCTGAGTAGTGTAAGAGATACATAAGGGGGAGGAATAGAGTAGGAGATAGGTGACATCACAGGGGGGAATGGTAGAAAGAAATGCAGTTCATTGGAGGTCAGTGTTACATGACAGATGTCAGACACATATCATGGAAAGAGGAGTGCCACAAGATAAGCATGGGAAAGTCAAGAAATGGAAGGTGTACACTGTTGCTTACACCAAAGTTTCTTGCTGGGCGTGCATGCGCACGTGTGCGTGCCATGAGGCGCGAGTAGGGCAGTGTGCGCGCGTGTAAGGCAGACTGAGCATGTGGGAGCGTGTTGGCAGACTTCTAAGACTGTTTGCGCTGGTGTGCGCGTTTTAACCTGAATAAGCAGATTCTGAACCGTGTAAGCATGTGTGCGCGCGTGTAAGCCACTGTGAGCGTGTTTCTGCTGGTATGCACGTTGCTCCCCCCTGAGGAAACAGAAAGGAAAAAGGAAGCAACAGAATTAGTAGGAAGCTTGCGGGGAATACTACTGTAGCTAGCAGGTGAAAACAATTAGAAGCAGGCAATTACACAGGCAGAATAGTAGCTCAGCCAAGCACTTAAAACTCTGCAAACAGCAGTGCAAGATGTTTCTCTCAAGAGACACTGCAAGACAGGAGTAAGCTATTAGAAGTGAAAACTGAAAAAGCTGAACTCAGAGCAAAAATGCTAGGGGCTGCCATAGCTGTCATAAGGAGACATAGGCGACTTGCTGAGGGTGGTGACAATGCAGATGGTGTCAGACTACCCACAGTGAGGAGACGGAGAAGAGTGTACAGGCCCAGGGTCACCTACCACGGGTTACATGAGCTGGAGATAGTAGAGCGCTATAGAGTGGCCAGAGACCTCCTGCAGCAAATTGTCGAGTTGTGCAGGCCACGCCTCACACACAGAACCAACAGAGGGGAACCCATCCCAGTGGAAACTAAGGTATGTGTTGGCCTAAGAATACTAGCAACAGGTACCTTCCAGAGACCAACTGGTGATATGATGGGGATATCACAGGCATCAGCCTCCAGGGTACTGCACCAGTTCCTGGATGCCATGTCAGCACATGTCGGTGATCATGTATATTTCCCTAATGCCCGTGAGGTATTGGCCAGCAATACGCATCTCTTCCAGCAAATAGCAGAATACCCTGAGGTAGTGGGTGCAATAGACTGCATGCACATACTCATCAAAGCACCAGCCAGTGAGCAGGGTAGGGCCTACATTAACCGCAAGGGCTTCCCCTCCATCAACTGCCAGGTCATGTGTGATGCCCAGGGCATAATAATGAATGTGTGTGCTGGCTGCCCTGGGAGCTACCATGATTCCCATATTTGGCATTTGACCCAGCTGTACCAGACATTTTCCAATGGGGACATCCCACATGGACACCCAGTGGGGGATGCAGGTTATGCACTGGAGCTGTGGCTGATGACACCCATCAGAAACGCACACACACCTGAACAGGAACGCCATAATGAGGCACACGCACAAACACGTAATGTAATAGAGTGTGTGTTTGGGCTGCTCAAGTCACGGTTCCGGTGTCTGGACACATCTGGTGGAGCCTTGCAGTACTCACCAACTACATGTACCCAAATTGTCATGGTATGTGCTATGCTACATAATATGATCTTGCGAAAACAGCTGCAGCAGGACCAGCATAGGGCCGGGCCAAACAGCCCCCCACCATTGCCAAGGCCATCACAGGCAGAGCGTGACTCAGAGGAGGAACAACCTGAGCCTGCCCCAGTAAGCAGAAGGAGGTGTGCCCAGTATGCCCTGGCCTTGGCAAAGAGGCAACGCATAGCACATACAATGGCTCAGTAGGAACCCTGGGAATGATACTCCTCTCTGACTCACTCATATAATAACAGGGATGCCTAAAATGACATAACCTGCTCTCAAACATGTACAGGGAGTGTAGTATGTGCATCTGACAGAGGCAGCCCTGCAGCACCACCTGAGGCATGAATGCCATGTGTTAAGCAATGTAACACCATGTAGTATATGCACACTTGAGGACCTTGACTAACATCCTACCCTCACCAAGCATGATGCCACAATATGACGATGAGATGATCAATTGCAATAATTGGCCGAAGTATTGCAGTTAGTCAAAGGGGATACAATGTGTGCCAGCCTGGGATGACATGCTGAGCATGGCATGATGCTCCACCTGCTAGGGCTGGCATGCACCTATCAGTGCAGGCCGTATGGATACTGGCAAAGGCTGTTGTTACCCACAGCGTGCCCTGAATAGGTAAGGCTCAAAACACAAACCCACCTCCATAGGTATCACTAGGGATAAGAACCTAGATGTAATGCTACCCAATGCCAGAAGTCTAAACAGCAAGATGCATACAGTCTAAACTCACCCAGTATGGAGAATGTTGATATCTGTGCTGTAACAGAAAACTGAGTCAAGGCTCACAACAGTACCCTAACACTACCAGGTTACACCTCATATTGTGCTGTACAGCCTCAAAACATGGAACAAGCTACAAAAGGAGGGTGACTAGCAATAATTGTCAAGGATAACCACACCCCAATGTTGGTACCACAACAAGAAGCAGCATGGACTAGCCATGGTTAAGTAACAGTGGCTAAAACTGCCTCCCAGTTTATAGCCTGCTACAGACTACCATCCCAACACCAGGAACTGCACCTGGCCTATGTTGGAATACATGAATATATCAAGTCCTCCAAACCACATTATATTGGGTGACTGAAAATACCCAGACATAGACTGGGAGCATTATACTAGCTCCAATACTGTAGGACAAAAGTTCCTAGAATCCATAAACCAAAATGCCCAGGAACAACATACCACTCCCACAAGAGGGGTAAGCATACTGGATGTGATAATCAGCAACATGGGTACTGGATGGCAAGATGAGAAATGTATCCCTCAATGGTAAGACCAGACCATAGAGTAATCACACTGGATATACACATCCTGACCACAGTCCCTGGCCAGAAAACCACAGTGAAAAACATGTGTAAAGCAAAAGTTGCACTCCTCCAAACTGATGTGGAATCCATTAAAGTCCCTGTGCAGGTGCAAAATATGGGCCACACCTCAGAACCTGTTATACAGGCATTCCATGAACACTGCCAGGAATGCTTGGATTATACAATCCTAAATTAAAACAAGACACAATGCCATACACGCAGGCATCTGGCATGGTGGACTCCAGCCATTACCAAACCATGCAAGAGAATGAGGAAGCTACTACATGATAGAGCAAACATAAAAAGGGAAGTAATCACTGATCAGTAGTATGGCAATAAAATATGTCCACACATACAATCCACTAAGGCCAGCTACAACAAGTTGAATCTGTGAATCTTGAGGCAATGTTACACCTGCCCCAAGTACACAGACAACCCTCAACTCCCCCCAAGAAATACAAATATATGTGAGAGATGCAACCATTTATCCAAACCAGAGGCTGAGCTCCCTCAACTCAGTACTGTCAAAACTAGTCAGGAGGAGAAGGTAACCACACACACCACAAACCCAGTCCCATATAGATCTATCACAACTGCAAACCAAAGACATAAACACAGAAAAACATTCCCGGAGGCCCGAATTACAAACACACCACACCACACCGACAGAGGCCTCCAAAGCAGACACCCAAGCAACCACAACATCCAAACATAGCACATGCAACACATAGTATACAAAGCTGGAGTGCCAAACAGTCACAGGCCAGAAGGAGAAACAACATGCATGATACAGTTGTAATAGGTGACTCCATAGTGAGACACGCTGCTGTCCTGCTCACCAGACTGAACAAGGGAAAGAGTACAGTAAGCTGCCTGTAGGCTGCTACAATACGCCACATAACACAAGTATGCAGGTCACCCCAAAGCAAGTAGAAATATGATGCAGTCATAGTCCATGCTGGTGTGAATGACCTGAGATGTACCTCCCCGGACTACATGAAAAGAGACATAGATGAGCTCTCCGATTATGTAGTCCAGGCCGGTATGACACTGACCGTTTGCAGCATCCTACCCTCACCAAGAATGATGCCACAGTACAAACACAGAATGATCAGCTTTAACAAGTGGCACAATTACTGGTGAAATTCCAAGGGGATCCAATGTCTGTCTGCTTGGGATGTTATGCTTGACAAGCCATGCTGCTGTTCCAGGGATGGCTTGCACCTCTTACCCCTGGGCGTCTGGATATTGGATAAGGCTTTTGCCACCTCCATAGAGCCTTTCATAGTCAAGGCTGAAAAGACTAACCCACCACCCTAGAAAACATAAGTGGAAAGAAACATAAGGGTAATGCTGACCAATGCCAGATGTGTAAACCTCAATATGCATGCTCCCGAGGCCCTCCCCAGTATGGAGAACATCAATGTCTGTGCAGTGACAGAAACCTGCTGCAAGCCTCCTGACAGCACACCAGCACTACCAGGTTATACCACATATCATGCGTTATGGCCCCAAAACCTGGACCAAAACATAAAAGGAGGGTGAGTATCCATATTCAGCACAGACACCCATACGTCCAAGTAACTGACAATGCACAAAGCATTGGAGTCCACCCATGTGCAACTAACCATAGGCAAGACTGCTGTACAGTCTGTAGCATGCTACAGACCACACTCTCACACACAGGAACCACACCCAGCCGTCCTGAAGACACTGGACAGTATGAATGTCCCACCAAATACCAAACAAGGTACTCACAAATTACCACATAGGTGGTAAACCATTATGTATGGAAGGAGTAATCAGGGACCTAGGGACACAAGTGGTCAGTAACCTGTTATGTGACACTCACATTGCCAATGTGGCTAGGAAGACTGTCTATATTGGACACCGTATCATGAAAGGATTCATATCTACGTCAACAGAGGTCATTGTGCCCCTATACTGTTCTCTTATCAGACCCATAATCTAGTACAATGCCTCATTTGGGATGTACCTTACCTGACACCTGCAGCAGTTAGAAAGACCTCAAAGGTACCTCACCAAGAGGATAAAGGGTATCAAATATATGTCATATGCTGCCTGGCTGTAGACACCCCAGCTGAATGCAGTCACATACTGCCTACACAGAGGCATTGTATGTCTGTTTTACAAGGCCATGTCCAACACAGGAGTAATGGACTTGCTCCACCCCAGAAAACTCAAAGCCATTGGAGCTGTGAGAGTGAGAGATGTCAACCTCAACACATAATGAAATAGGATGTGCTGGAGGGACAGATACATAACCCAGAGGCTCCCCACACCCTGGAACAGAATCCCACTCCATGTTAGGCAGAGCCCCTCACTGACACTCTTCAACAGGAATCTTGCCAAGTAGATGGATGATCGTAGATGTACACTGGGGGTCTTCACTGTGTCACATCCAGACAGAGGCACAGTAAAGTAAATCATAAATGGCCATAATATTCACATAGCTAGGGGTGGCGAAAGCCACACACACTCTGGCTAGGCTTATAAATGCCCTAGGGTGGATAGCCTAGTATGAACCTATAAACCTATGAAGATACAAATTGTACAGGACACTAAGGATAATCACAAGGCTTTCTCAACTGATGGTAGGAACCGTGTTGGGAATTCACAGATATGCTCTGAATCACACAAATATTACAAACAACATACCAGACACACACACATATTGCCAACATACAACCTGACAGGTGCAGTGCAACCCCCCCCCCCAGAATGCAAAATATCTATCCCAGCAGACTGCTGGTCCCCTGACATTGCAGATGCTGAGGTAACAGCCAGCATCTACAAAGCAAAACACACAGCAGCAATGGTATGAGATGGTGTCCTGGGCTGAGTCCAACATGGACTTCAAGAAGAATGGAATGCCAAATCACACTACTGCTCAATGTCAGCCTTACCACAGGACATGTACCCAAAGAGCAGTGTACAACAACAGTGGTCCTTCTCAACAAAGGTGTTGCCTGAATGGATACTGCAAACTACCACTCCAGAATCCTGAGAAGCTTGGTCTGCACAGCTATGGAAAGGATCAGCATGTACCGCAGACATAAAGATACTGGGGACCTACTGACACCAGACCCTACCCAATGTGGCTTTCTTAAGTGCAGATCCTGCCCCTTAAACATGTTTGACTCATTTGAAACAGTCATTAAGGTCATTGATGAGGGCAATATGGTCCACACAGCGTAGCTGGACCTTGCAAAGGCTTCCATACAATACCCTATGTGTTCATTATAGATATGCTCACCAGCTTAAATATAAACCCCTATGTCAGTAGAGGGGTTGCAAACCAGACCAAGGACAGAACTGACATGGTCAGACATGCTGCAGCCATGTCAGACTACAAACCAGATATAACTGGCATCCCACCAGGCTTGGTCCTGGGACCTCCCTCATTTGGTATATATGTCCCATAGGTACAGGCCAACATGGAAGGACTGTGTCTGAACATGTTTGCAGAGGACTACAAACTGCCCACCATATCTGAACCTCCAGCTGACACAAGCATCCCACAAAAGGGCCACATAGAAACAGACAACTGGTGCCATAGCCATGTCAGCAAGCTAATTGCAGAAAAGTGTATAGTCAGCCCCCGTGGATATACAGTAGGTGCCCACCAATTACCACATAGGTGTTAACCCATTACGTACTTAACATGTAATGAGAGACCTGGGGACACAAGGTGATAGATATCCTGCATTGGACAAACATGTGGCTGTAGTGTTTACAGAAACATACCATATACCCACCTAATCATGAAGGTTGTCAGATCTAGATAAGGGGAGGTCATTGTGGCTCTGCAGTCATCCTTCATCAGCATTACAATTGACAACAATAGCCCCTGTGGGATGTACCTCAGCAGACACCTCCATCAACTGTAAAGTCCCCAAACGTACCTCACCAGGAGTATCAAAGAGCTTGAACAGATGCCATGTGTTGCCTGATTAAACAAACTGCAGCTCCACACACTGCCATACTGCCCACCCAGAGGCAAGCTGTGCCTGATGTATAAAGCCATGTCCAAGCTGGAATCAATGAACATGCTGCACCTTGTACAATCTGAATGGCAGTGAGCTATGCACATGAGAGACCTGAACCCCAGCACAGACATACATAGGACAAGCTGTACTGCATGATCCATAACACAGAAGCCACCCCCTCTCATGAGTAAACTCCCAGTACAGGTTAGCCAGAGAATCACTCATCAATTCTCCTCAAGAGGAATCTTGATGAGTGGATGGGAGATTGTCTGACCTATACAATCTATAAAATCTGACTTATACAAGCAATCAGTTATTTTTTATACTCGATTCCTTGATGACATCTTTTTGTTGATTAGAGGCGATGACCAAATTGCATCTAATATTGTCGGCTTTCTCAATGGGTCTACTGACTTTCTTGAGTTCACTTACACATATGACCATTTCGCTATTCCTTATTTGGACATTTTATTATCTAAAAATCTAGACTTAAATTGTTATGTTTCTAGAATTTATCATAAGAAAACTTACTCTAATTCGTTTCTCCACTTTTCTAGTTGTCACCCATTTCACCAAAAGAAAGCTGTTATAAAAGGACAACTGGTCAGAGTGGCCCGGATTGTAACTCTCAATAATGAGTTCGACAATGAATGTCTATTTTTAAAATCAGCTTTTTTGAAGAGAGATTACCCAGTTGAGCTCATTGACGAAATTATAGCCGAGGTCAAATTCAAAAGAGAAACCAACCATTTTAGACCTTTATTGGCTATACACAGCTTAAGTCCTACAAATTTAACAGACAACTTGGAGAGTGGAAATACTGATTATTTTTCTTTGGAACATAATAGTGGTAGACTGGAGGTCACCGAATCTGGTGACCAGCCTGATCAGGGTTTAAATATGGCCACTACTTTTGAAATTCCATCTAATACCCCAAACTCTGTTATCAACAGAGTTGTGTCATTTACTACCACATATACTAAACTGAGTTCTGAATGTATTAACATTTTGAACAAAAATTGGAACTTGTTGAAAAACAACACACTCTTATTGAATAAACTTGGTCATAAACCTAATATCACATTTAAGTGTGGTCCGAATTTAAAGGACTCTTTGAGATTCCAGCCTGACTCACTGAGAAAGTCAAAAGGGATGTTTAAATGTGAGGCATGTAATATGTGCAAATACATATTGGTCAGTAGCACATTTACTTTGGACAAAGCCCTATATAAAATAAATGATAAATTTAATTGCAATTCTAAGGGTATAATTTATCTGGCTAAATGTGCACTATGTGCCGCCTTTTATGTCGGCAAAACTGAGCGTAGGCTCAGAGACAGGATGTATGAACACATCTATGCTGTCACCCATCAAAAGACGGACAACGCTTTAGCCAAACATATTATTAGTTTTCCCGACCACCATTTTAAATTTTTGATCATTGACGGATTAAAAATTAACCCTAGAGGCGGACCTTATTCATTAAAGTTGCTTGAACTAGAACTAAAATGGCAAATTAAATTGAATGCGGGTAATTACCCAGGCCTAAATGAAGCTTCATCAATAGGAGTGTTATTAAAATTGAAGAGCTTGGTGAGATAGCTCAAAGCAAGACAAAGTAAATCATTTTTATATTTTCTTTATATTATATAATCAAAAAACAACTTGAAAAAACCCAACTAATATTAATAACTTTTTTAATTAGTTGGTTTAATGAGGTTAATTTATTAGTTTGAGAAATATTCTTGACTTGTGTGTATTTTATGCATATTTATGCATAACTATCTATTAACTTATGAACTTTTATGTGTCATTATTTGTTTCATCTTGTTTTTTATGTGTATATATATATATATGTATTTGTGAACAGCTTCAATTTGTTAAGGTATAAATTACATATAATATGTATTTATTTAATTATTATTTTTTCAGTATTTTTACTTATAATTCTTCATTTATTATTTTTTGTAATTTAAAAAAACAGTTAGGTGCTAGTACACACATATAAATTTATATATCCTATGTACGGGTTTTATCAAGCCTTTAACTAAATGGGCTGAATTTGTTGACACACTTTATTGCAGTAATTAACCCCAGTTTATTGTGCATCAATTCTTAGTAGTAATACATTCTCAGTAGTAATATATTTTTAGGCACATTTATTCATTCATACACCTTTAAGAAGATGTTATTGGAGTACTTTTAGACCAATATTTATTTTAATTAATTAATTAATTGAATGATTGCCTTATGTTTGCGCCTTTTTTTGTATAAAAGGAAAGAATTGTTTAAAGGTTTTTATTCTGAGGAAGGCTGTCGTATTGAGAGCCGAAAAGCGCTTAAATAAATTTTGTTGGATCTACCTTGTGTTCCTGTGTTGACTGTCGTGGATTTTCTACTTTGTTTTTGACTTTTGCTTGTGGAACTTAATTTTATCTGTTTTATGGCGTCCGATCCACTACCAGCCGACCACTCGAACAGTATAGGTGGTTCATCATTGGACTCCGGTGCACCGGGTAAATTCTTTCATACTAATCCTGTATTGGATTCAGAGTCCGTAAACTTCGGCCTCTTACTTGGCAAAATTGATGCGCTATGTAAACGCCTGGACATTGTTGATATCAACCAGCACTCATTTAAAGACTTTATTGAAGCCAAAACTAATTCAGCAAATTCATCTAACCCTTATGTTATTACTACTAACGGACAATCTTGTGTCAGTTCCAACGCCGCAACTGGTGATGTTACCACGCCGCCACCAGGGCAAAGGTCACCAGCTTCTTCCGTTTTAGCGGGTGACAACGCTGACATTGCACCGCGAAGTGGACTAAATGGTGTACTTGTTTCTGGCACCAATGACACAATTAATGTACCTGTTAGTTTAAACTGTGAGCATAACTCTGCCATACTTAGAGTGAATTCTCCGAACATAGCAGGAATTATCAAGGACTGTTTTGTTTTCGGTAATAATACTTATGGACTTGTTCGCTCTTGTATGGTGAATGGAAATCAAAATCATGTTAATGTTAAAGGTCCTGACATTGTAAGTAATTTAAAAGCATTGGACAATTCTTTGTTAAAATTAAAAAAGACACAATTAGAAATTGCTTATTTCAAAGAATGTCTCAGTGTAAACATTATACCTAAAGGGCTGCGTAGAACGCAATACCCTACAGGGCTGATTAATCAGTCACCGTTTCATAAAGAATTGATACAACTATTTGAAAAACAAGGTGCTGACTTGCTCAATTTGATGATTAAACATTATTCTGTTCTTGTGTCTGAATTGACTGAAACAGTGTTGGACTTGGATAAACAGGTCACTCACCATGCTGAATTTTTTAGATATAAATTTGACTATTCTAGGTCTATTTCCAGTATTGACAAGTATTTATTTAAACTTCAATCCAACAAGTCTAAAAAACTGGAGAGAGACATTAAAGCCTATAAGGAAGGCACTGCTTACCCTGTGCCTTCCCCAGCTCAAGCATGGCATCGACCATCTGTGACCAACTCTGTGGTTAATTCAACTAATTATGTTTGTAATGCTTGTAATACTTGTTCTTCCGAAGACCATCTGAATAATGACATTGACATGTGTGACAGTCAGTTTGTTAATAATGAAGAATTTAATGGTAACTTTGTGGATGATGAAGTTGAATTTCCCACTCTTAGGAGAAGTGAAAGACTTCAAAATAATGGTAACAACAACCATAATTTTAATCAGAGACATAATGGTAACTTTGCTGCAGCTCCTAGTATACCCTCTAACTCTGGGTTTAATGGGGCAAGACCGAAACAACAAAGGAATACACACAAATTTAATACTAGATCAAAAAATGTTCATTAGAGGAGGTAACTGGTTATAGTGAACTATTAAGTCACCCAGTTTCCCCCTCCTTTGACACACTTGAAGCAACCTCGGATTCTTTTTTGGTTGTTGAACCTGAATTGTTGAATGTTGACTTGGAAATCCAGGATGAGCAATTAAAACCTATTATAATGCTCAATGACCAAAATGACTTCAAAGTTTATAATTTTTCCTCTTGTCCATTGTCCAATGACCTTGTTGATTTATTATCTAAGGGGACTACTTATGTTCCCTATAATAAACTTGATGTTACTTCTGTGATTATGGACCTCAAAAAATTTACTAGGAAGTTGAACTTTCAATACTTAATGGGTAATATAAATAACGTAGGTTTAACTAATGAGTATAGAATACCCAGTACGTTCAATCCACCACTCCACCCTATTATACAGACCTTTGAAAATGTGTGTGAATTGGATTTGAGATTCCTGGCTAAAACAAAAAGAATGTTATCTAACAATAAGGATGAACTGGACTTGATTAAATTCGTTCACTCACAAAAAATTAGATTGTGTAAACCTGATAAGGGGGGTGGGATGGTTATTTTCGACATCGATGACTATAACCATAGAATTCACTCTTTACTTAAGGGAAATGCTTATGCCATTAGTTCTAGGTCAGAGGTCAACTCCGCTTATGGCTTAATTAAATCCTGTATCAATGATTTATTTATTGAGGGATACATTGATGGTGAACTCCTAAATTATTTAACTACTTCTTTCCCTGTCTACCGTAGTTTCTTTGGAATTCCAAAGATCCATAAGGATCTACATGAACCACCTATGAGACCATTGGTGGATGGCAGAGGTTCACCACTATATGTTTGTGCTAAAGTAATAGATGTTTCATTACAGAAAATAGTTACCCAAGAAAAACAAATCTGTAAAGATTCCTGGGCTTTTTTGAGTGAGATCAATAAATTGAAATTTGATAGTGAATATAACTTTTTAACGGTGGACGTCAAGGATTTGTACACATGTATACCCCACGACATTGCTATTGAATGGGTTACTCTCATGATGTACAAATATAAATTTCCAAAAAAAGAAATTTACTTAGTGTCTGAATTACTAGACCTTGTCCTTTCTTATAATTTCTTCATCTTTGAGTCTTTGTTTTATAAACAGAAAAGAGGAATAGCTATGGGATCACCGTGTGGAGGTAGCGTAGCTAACTTAGTAATGGCCTTTTGGGAATCCGACTTGGTCTTTAAATCTGACTTATACAAGCAATCAGTTATTTTTTATACTCGATTCCTTGATGACATCTTTTTGTTGATTAGAGGCGATGACCAAATTGCATCTAATATTGTCGGCTTTCTCAATGGGTCTACTGACTTCCTTGAGTTCACTTACACATATGACCATTTCGCTATTCCTTATTTGGACATTTTATTATCTAAAAATCTAGACTTAAATTGTTATGTTTCTAGAATTTATCGTAAGAAAACTTACTCTAATTCGTTTCTCCACTTTTCTAGTTGTCACCCATTTCACCAAAAGAAAGCTGTTATAAAAGGACAACTGGTCAGAGTGGCCCGGATTGTAACTCTCAATAATGAGTTCGACAATGAATGTCTATTTTTAAAATCAGCTTTTTTGAAGAGAGATTACCCGGTCGAGTTCATTGACGAAATTATAGCCGAGGTCAAATTCAAAAGATAAACCAACCATTTTAGACCTTTATTGGCTATACACAGCTTAAGTCCTACAAATTTAACAGACAACTTGGAGAGTGGAAATACTGATTATTTTTCTTTGGAACATAATAGTGGTAGACTGGAGGTCACCGAATCTGGTGACCAGCCTGATCAGGGTTTAAATATGGCCACTACTTTTGAAATTCCATCTAATACCCCAAACTCTGTTATCAACAGAGTTGTGTCATTTACTACTACATATACCAAACTGAGTTCTGAATGTATTAACATTTTGAACAAAAATTGGAACTTGTTGAAAAACAACACACTCTTATTGAATAAACTTGGTCATAAACCTAATATCACATTTAAGCGTGGTCCGAATTTAAAGGACTCTTTGAGATTCCAGCCTGACTCACTGAGAAAGTCAAAAGGGATGTTTAAATGTGAGGCATGTAATATGTGCAAATACGTATTGGTCAGTAGCACATTTACTTTGGACAAAGCCCTATATAAAATAAATGATAAATTTAATTGCAATTCTAAGGGTATAATTTATCTGGCTAAATGTGCACTATGTGCCGCCTTTTATGTCGGCAAAACTGAGCGTAGGCTCAGAGACAGGATGTATGAACACATCTATGCTGTCACCCATCAAAAGACGGACAACGCTTTAGCCAAACATATTATTAGTTTTCCCGACCACCATTTTAAATTTTTGATCATTGACAGATTAAAAATTAACCCTAGAGGCGGACCTTATTCATTAAAATTGATTGAACTAGAACTAAAATGGCAAATTAAATTGAATGCGGGTAATTACCCAGGCCTAAATGAAGCTTCATCAATAGGAGTGTTATTAAAATTGAAGAGCTTGGTGAGATAGCTCAAAGCGAGACAAAGTAAATCATTTTTATATTTTCTTTATATTATATAATCAAAAAACAACTTGAAAAAACCCAACTAATATTAATAACTTTTTTAATTAGTTGGTTTAATGAGGTTAATTTATTAGTTTGAGAAATATTCTTGACTTGTGTGTATTTTATGCATATTTATGCATAACTATCTATTAACTTATGAACTTTTATGTGTCATTATTTGTTTCATCTTGTTTTTTATGTGTATATATATATGTATTTGTGAACAGCTTCAATCTGTTAAGGTATAAATTACATATAATATGTATTTATTTAATTATTATTTTTTCAGTATTTTTACTTATAATTCTTCATTTATTATTTTTTGTAATTTAAAAAAACAGTTAGGTGCTAGTACACACATATATATTTATATATCCTATGTACGGGTTTTATCAAGCCTTTAACTAAATGGGCTGAATTTGTTGACTCACTTTATCGCAGTAATTAACCCCAGGTTATTGTGCATCAATTCTTAGTAGTAATACATTCTCAGTAGTAATATATTTTTTAGGCACATTTATTCATTCATACACCTTTAAGAAGATGTTGTTGGAGTACTTTTAGACCAATATTTATTTTAATTAATTAATTAATTGAATGATTGCCTTATGTTTGCGCCTTTTTTTGTATAAAAGGAAAGAATTGTTTAAAGGTTTTTATTCTGAGGAAGGCTGTCATATTGAGAGCCGAAAAGCACTTAAATAAATTTTGTTGGATCTACCTTGTGTTCCTGTGTTGACTGTCATGGATTTTCTACTTTGTAGAGGACTACAAACTGCCCACCATATCTGAACCTCGAGCTGACACAAGCATCCCACAAAAGGGCCACATAGAAACAGACAACTGGTGCCATAGCCATGTCAGCAAGCTAATTGCAGAAAAGTGTATAGTCAGCCCCCGTGGATATACAGTAAGTGCCCACCAATTACCACATAGGTGTTAACCCATTACATACTTAACATGTAATGAGAGACCTGGGGACACAAGGTGATAGATATCCTGCATTGGACAAACATGTGGCTGTAGTGTTTACAGAAACATACCATATACCCACCTAATCATGAAGGTTGTCAGATCTAGATAAGGGGAGGTCATTGTGGCTCTGCAGTCATCCTTCATCAATTGACAACAATAGCCCCTGTGGGATGTACCTCAGCAGACACCTCCATCAACTGTAAAGTCCCCAAAAGTACCTCACCAGGAGTATCAAAGAGCTTGAACAGATGCCATGTGTTGCCTGATTAAACAAACTGCAGCTCCACACACTGCCATACTGCCCACCCAGAGGCAAGCTGTGCCTGATGTATAAAGCCATGTCCAAGCTGGAATCAATGAACATGCTGCACCTTGTACAATCTGAATGGCAGTGAGCTATGCACATGAGAGACCTGAACCCCAGCACAGACATACATAGGACAAGCTGTACTGCATGATCCATAACACAGAAGCCACCCCCTCTCATGAGTAAACTCCCAGTACAGGTTAGCCAGAGAGTCACTCATCAATTCTCCTCAAGAGGAATCTTGATGAGTGGATGGGAGATGGTAGGTTTACCCTGGGTATCACTGTTATGTCACAGGTAGATGGAGGCACAGTATACTAACCATGACATATGTCATGGCAAACTCCAAGTACAATGTGTGTCGAAGGACAAACACACTCTCCGACTAGCATTAGAAATGGCCTAGGGCACATCGCTAGTGTTTGCCAATGTACACCTATGTTGTGGAATACACTACCAATGTTGGACAAGCCTGGTTTAAGTAGTTCATATCTGAACATAATGTAACATGGTCAGATGTGCACAACTGGCCCCTAACCAGGCTGTTGTGCTCACTATGGAAATGTAAAGCAGCGATAGGACTAAAGCCCAGGATACTGTCCACCACAGTGAATTTACTGAACCAGTACACTATACGGTACTACAGTGTTAGGTCAGTATGAAAGGATGTTGACAACTGTATGCAAAGTATCCCATGCAAACCCTGCAGGCACAGTATAATCCCTGTTGTGTTCAGACACAAAGCAGTTGGACAGTAACTACACAACATGACATACAACACCCAACCATAAACGGGAGATATTGTTGAAGTTCACACTCATCCACAAATGTGGTGGGCTGCAGAGTACAACATATGGAAAGCTCACACTGGGCATGCTCCCACACTTTGATAAATGAGACATATGTCAGACAACATGCCATGGGAAGGCTGAACTGGGCATGCTCACACACTTAGGCCAAATCTCAGTTTAGCAGTTGGCCACACATATCTGGTATTTGTACATGTTATTCCAGGAACCAACCACATTACAGCAATCTGCCCAGTGCACACAGTTAAATGACTACAGAGACATACTTGATATAGTGGATCCCTCCCATATTCAAGCATCTTCCACAGATACACAAGTTGTTCATACAAACAGGGAATGCTATGGCAATAAAGACCTGCAAATAGTCTATCAGCAACAAATAATGTGCATCTGACAATTAAACATATGGGTGTAGAGGTCAACACTAGGCTGTTTGCCCTAGGGAATGACAGCTTAGCCAGAGTGTGCTTGGCATCTGCCTCCCCAGTACAGTAGGCTACTGTGCCACTGTAAAGTAGGTCACATAAAGCACCGTGTGAGGCTAGTGTGCTGTGCCTCTGTCATGCAGGGACACAGTGGAGATCCCAGGGTTTGAATTTTCTAAGCCACATCCATGTTGTTGGTGTGTGCTGGAAGAGGGTTGGTGAGGGCCTCTAACAGTAAGTGGGAGTCAATAACAGACTGAGGGGAGCCTTATCTGCATTGTCTGGACAATTTCACTGTCAACACTGTGTAGTGATGATTATGAGGGATTGAAGTGTTGTGCCGGTACTGTTCAGAGATGTCCTCCCTCTGTGGGCTACTGCTCTGCAATGTATTAGCTCACTCTGTCTGTTGGACAGCTCATATATCGCTGGTGTACACCTGACAGGTGTCCTTTTGTGGAGCAGTCATGGGTATATTTGGGATAGCATGATCAATGCAAACCTGCCACATGCTCATAGAATGCAATTGTCAAGGATTATGCAGAGTGGTCTGTATACTCTCCCAGCATGGGTCCTTTGAAGTCTTCCACCCCAGTCTTCACAAGTGTAAAGTCTGCTTTTGATAAATACAGTTTGTTTGCAGTGACAACCTTGCCTGGGGGTGGGGATGGGATATGGATGTCCAGGGAAAGGTGGGTATGGTCAGATATCAACAATGGTGGTCTACCTCTGGTGTGGAACAGTGAGTACCCATGTTGCAGATGGTCAGGTGCAATATGTATTCCCCCTTGTGGCTGTGGTGAGTGGTTCTGCCATAGCACATGGACTCACAAATTGTAGTGGCTGTAGGGTAATGTTGTAGAGGCCTGAGTAGTTCCCACACACAATATGCCTGTACCTGATGTTAACAACTGGAATGGTGTATGTGAACACCTGCATATCTTGGCACTGTTCCCAGGGAAGCAAGGTGTGTATCCTGGATGTGGGAGGGGTGGTCTGGACTGGTTGTGTTGTATGTTACAGGTCCTGTGGTCACAAAGCATGGTATAGAACATAACCTGCCAGTGCAATGTGCATATCTGACCCTGAAGTAGGTGGCTGCAAATGCATATATATGCTATTCCCCACCTGACAGGTAGTACTAGATGTACATACCTCTGTAGAAATAATGATGTCAGCACCCTATAAATACTGCAGGTGCAGAACAGATGCCCAGTAATTCGGATATTGCGCTCTGCTAATGCGTCTCCCTCAAGTGTCATAATATAGTTAAGTAGGGGTTTGAATCCTGCAAATGCTCAGTGTGTGTGTGTGTGGGTGAGCGGGGTTGGTGTGTGTGCAAGTCTGTGTGAGGGAAATGTCCCTTTTGGCAACTGGGAAAACACACTACAGGATGCACATTCCCCTTTCTAAACACTGATGATGTCAGCACCCTATAAGTACAGCAGGAGAAAGAAAGCCTCCCAATAATGCAAATAGCGCGCTCTGCTAATGCGTCTGTCTCGAGTGTCATAACATAGGTAGGTGTTTGAATCCAGCAAATGCTCAGTGTGTGCGGAGGGGGGTTAGTGTGTGTGCAAGTCTATATGAAAGAAATGCCCTTTTTGGCAACTAGGAGAACACACTACAGGATGCACATTCCCCTTTCTAAACACTGATGATGTCAGCACCCTATAAGTAGAGCAGGAGAAGGGAAACCTCCCAGTAATGCGAAAAGTGCGCTCTGCTAATGCATCCGTCTCGAGTGTCATAACATAGTTTGGTAGGTGTTTGAATCCTGCAAACGCTCAGTGTGTGTGCAAGTCTGTATGAAAGAAATGTCCGTTTTAGCAACTAGGAGAACACACTACAGGATGCACATTCCCCTTTCTAAACACTGATTATGTCAGCACCCTATAAGTACAGCAGGAGAAGGGAAGCCTCCCAGTAATGCGAATAGTGCACTCTGCTAATGCGTCTGTCTTGAGTATCGCAACATAGTTAGGTAAGGGTTTGAATCCTGCAAATGGCAATTGTGTGTGGGGGGGTGTGTGCAATTACATGTCTGAGAGAACTGACCCCTTTGCCAACCAGTACAACACACCAGCTGCTGCATATTCCAATCTCTACACAGAGATGATGTCAGCACCCTACAAGTACAGCAGAAGAGGGCAAATCTCCCAGTAATGCAGATAGCACGCTCTGCTACTGTGTCTCTCACTACTGTCACAGCACAGTTAGTTATGGCTTTGAATTCCACACATGCCACGTGTGTTTTTGTCACACAGAATGCCCATGTGTGTGGGTTGTTGTTCACAATAATGCATGACATCGATTAAACCAGTAATGGCAATGGACACAGATGATGTATGTGTGTGCCAAATACACATATGTACCTGTGACCTTCAATAGTTACCATGTCTGACACCTGCCACATGTGAATACATGGTATTTGCACTGGATAACATTATGACTGTTGTCTTCTGTGCGGGTGCTGCATGTGGTATGTGTATATACAGTGTGAGATGTATATGGTATCATCCTAGCAGCGAGGAATACACATCTGGTCTGGGGCATATAGTCTACATGTTGTTGATGAACAGGTGCTGCATGTCTTCACCTGTTGTGGGAGTGGTAACAAGCTGTTCCATAGCAATGCAGTGACTACATGCTAGGAACCTTTCAGCTAGGGTGTTGTAGCTACAGTAATTCATCAGTATTCAGTAATACATCAGCATTCCTGTTGAGGGTATGATGCCAACCAAGGTCAGGGTCATACCAGCCTGTGCCACATGCTCAGAGAGCCCTTCCATGTTCCCTATCATGTAGTCCAGGGAGGTACATCACAGGTCAGCCATAGTGGCATGGACAATGACTGAGTCATATGTGACCATGCCTCTGACTGACCTGTATGCTTGTGTTATGTGGTGGATCATAATGCCCCATGGGCATATCACTGTGACCTTCACCTTGTCCAGCCTGGTGAGCATGACCGCACTGTACCAGACAATAAAGGTACCTAACACAACTGTAGCAGGTGTGTTGTCTAGCCTTTTAGGCTGTGACTGTTTGGCACACAGGATTTGTGTGCTATGTGTTATGCGTGCTGTGTTCTGGCATAACGTATGTCTGTGTGCCAGCTGCAGAGGTGTCTGCTGCTCAGGCAGGATGCTATACTTAGGCTCCACGAATGGCCCAGTGTGTTCACGTGTTTGTATTGCTGTCAGTGTAGGTCTACATCAGACTGGTATTGTAGTCACTGTAGTATTTCATGCCACCTGACAGGTTATGCCAGTACTGGGTTCAGAGTGCTTAGTCCCCAGTTTGGCTATGTGGCTGCATCTCATACATGTGTTGTATGTCCATGTGTAGGGGAGAGGGTTGACTGTGTACAAGTGGCAGCTGTGACATTGCCACATGACCCACATATTCCACAACTGTACCATAGAGGTGACTGACAAGTGACCTTTGCACATGCTACCATAGTATTGTGATTGCCATGGTGATTAACAGCACATAGGGCCAATGGGGAACAAGGTACATAGGTTCATAGGTTCATACTAGGCTATCTGCCCTAGGGCATTTATAAACCTAGCCAGAATGTGTTTGGCTTTTGCCACCCATTGTAAATTTATCTTGCTATGCCCTTTTTCGAGGTTAGTATACTGTGCCTCTGTCTAACAGTGACACAGAAGTGATACCCGGGGTAAACCTATGATGTCCCATTCACTCATCAAGATTCCTCTTGAAGAGAGTCAATGAGGGACTCTGCCTAACCTGGACTGGGATTTTATTCCAGAGTGAAGGGAGCCTCTGGGTTATGAATCTGCCCCTCCAGCATGTCCTATTTATTTCAGTGCTGAGGTTCAAGTCTCTCGAGCATGTAGCTCGATGGGATTTGGATATTCTGAGGTGCAGCATGTCCATTAATTCTGGGTTGGACATGGCTTTATACATCAGGCACAGATCGCCTCTGAACAGGCGGTATGCCACTGAGTAGAGCTGGAGTTTCATTAACCGGTCAGCATATGGCATCTGTTTGAGCCCTTTGATCCTGTTGGTGAGGTACTTTTGGGGTCTTTCCAGTTGCTGCAGGTGTCTGGTAAGGTACATCCCAACAGGGGCATTGTACTCAATTATGGGCCTGATGAGGGATGAGTAAAGAGGCACGATGTCCTCCCCTGATCTAGATGTGAATCCCTTCATGATGAGGTGGGCTATATAAAATGTTTTTCTAACCACTCTGGCCACGTGGTTGTCAAATGAGAGATTGCTATACTCTTGGGTCCCCAGGTTCCTAATTACTTCTTCTGTACTTAATGGATTACCACCTATGTGGTACTTTGTGGGCACTTTGTTTTTGCCAAAGGGGATGACTATACACTTTTTGGCATTCAGCTTGAGGCCATGGCTCTGGCACAAGTTGTCTGTTTCTATGAGGCCCTTATGGAGGATGCTTGTGTTGGCTGGAGAGTCAATTATGGCGGCCAGTTTGCAGTCATCTGCGAATTTGGTCAGCCACAGTCCTTCCATGTTGGCCTGTACCTCCGAGAAATATATACCAAACAAGAGAGGTCCCAGGACTGAGCCTTGTGGGACACCACTTGTAACTGGTTTGGAGTCTAACATGGCTCCAGCAATTCTAACCATGTGGGTTCTGTCCTTGAGCCACTGTGCAATCCATCTAGTGACATAGGGGTTCATATTTAAGCTGGCGAGCTTTTCTAGAATGCCCGAGTGGGGTATTGTATCGAAGGCTTTTGCGAGGTTCAGGTAGGCTGTGTGGACCACCTTACCCTCGTCAATGGCCTTGGTGACTGTTTCAAAGAAATCAACCAGGTTTAAGAGGCAGGATCTGCCCTTACCAAAGCCAAACTGGGTATGATCCAGTGTCTGTAGGTCCCCAATATCTTTATTTATGAGGTCCATCATGATCCTTTCCATAGCTTTGCAGACCAAGCTAGTCAGGCTTATGGGGCAATAGTGTCCAGGATCCGTTGAGGCACCACCTTTATGGAGAGGGACCACTGTTGCTGTACGCCACTCTTTGGCCACATATCCTGTAGTAAGGCTGGGATTGAACAGTAGTTTTATGTTTGGGTGTAGCTCTTCCTGGAGTTCATGTAGGACACAGCCTGGGACACTGTCTGGTCCCATTGATGCTGTGTTTTCTGCTTTGGAGAGGGCGGCTCTTACCTGAGCATCTGAGATGTCAGGGGGGCAGCACTCTGCTGGGATAAATATTTGCCCTTTCGGTGTGGAGGGGGTAGAACTTTGCGCTGAACCTGTCAGCTAGGATGTTGGCAATGTCTGTGGGTTTGGTGTTTCTTTTGACATTTTGGACTACCTCTGAGCATACCTGGGAATTACCATCCAGGTTCCTAACATAACTAAAGAAAGCCTTGTGATTATCCTTAGTGTCCTGTGCAATTTTCTCACGAAGCTGGCCTTAGACAATTTTATGAGTGCCCATAGTTTTTGCTAATACTGATCAGTGATGCCTTCCCTTTTTGGGATTTTGCTGCATCATTTAGTAGCTTCCTCCTTCTAGTGTATAGTTTGTTTATGGCTGGGGTCCACCAGACAGGACATATGCCTTTGGAGGATTGGGTCTTGGTTTTATTTGAGATCGCATGATCCATGCATTCCTGAAGGTGTCCATAGAATGCATTTATAGAGGAATCTGCGGTCAGGGCCGTATTTTTCACAGGCCCAGGGGCTTTGAAGGTTTCCACCTCGGTTTTGAGGAGTGTGAATTTGCTTTAGAAAAGTTGTTCACTGTGGTTTTCTGGGCAGGGGGTGGGGTCGGGATGTGAATATCCAGTCATATTAGTTTATGGTCTGATCTTACCAGTGAGGGATACACTTCTGGTCTGGAGCACAGAGTCCCCATGTTGGTGATGATCAGGTCCAGTATGTTTTCCCCTCTTGTGGGAGTGGTAACAAGTTGTTCCATAGCATTTGAGTTCATAAATTCTAGGAATATTTGGGCTAGGGTGTTGGAGCTAGAGTCATGCTCCCAGTCTATGTTTGGGTAGTTGAAGTCGCCCAATATAATGGTGTTTGGAGAGACCTTCATATTTTTCACTGTTCTCAGGAAGGCCAAGTGCGGTTCTTGGGTTTGGGAGGGTGGTCTGTAGCAGGCTATAACCTGGAAGGCAATTTTACCCACTGTTAGTTGCACATGGATAGTCTCTGATGCTTGGTGCTTTGCCACCAACCTGGAGGTGTGGGTATCTTTGATGAATATCGATACTCCCCCTCCTTTTGTGGTTCGGTCCAAGTTTTGGGGCTGAAAAGCATGGTATGAGGTATAACCTGGTAGTGCTGGGGTGCTCTCGGTAGCCCTGAACCAGGTATCTGTTACTGCACAGATATCAATGTTCTCCATGCTAAGGAGAGTTTCGAGTGCATGCATCTTGAGGTTTAGACTTCTGGCGTTGAGTAGCATTACTCTTAGTTTCTTATCCCTTGTGATACCTATGGAGGTGGGTTTGTCTTTTGAGACTTGCCTAACAAAGGCACTATGGGGGTAGCAAGAACCTTTGCCAATATCCGAAAGCCCAGGGGTGACAGGTGCAAGCCGTCCCTAGCAAAGCAGGTGGTTCAACAGAAGATGAGTATGTGAGGGTGTAGTGCCTGTGATTAGTTAGCAGTGGCATATATGACTGCTCACGTGGACAAATGCCAGGTAAGTCATATGCAATGTGTCACAGGCAATGTGAGGGACAGCAGTACAAGGTGGGGCAATGTTGATGCCGTGTGTGCGTGTATGCGGTAGCCCTAAATGTTGTCAATTCGCATGTGTGTATGGATGCACACAGTTCCACCTCATGGCTGCCATATACTGGTGTTTGTGGACAGCCACAGACTGTACCTGCCAGGTCATACAGATCAGTGTCTCTGGCCACAGACACAGTACCTGTGCCTTGCAGGGGTACTACGGACCGTATTCGGTACCAACCCAAACTGGGTACTGTCATCAGAAGCAGGTGTTCATTGACTGGACACAGATCCCTGTTGGGCCTGACCAGAGCCATGTGCACGGGGTCTCCTGGGGCGGTCTGATGACAGCACAGACCCAGCATTGCTGGGGCTGCTGCTGGCACTATGGGGGCGGCCGCGGCCCTGTTGTCATCTGCGACGACTGCCAGCTGCTGCTGTTGCTGGCATACGCCCACGTCGACGCTTCACTCATCCACCATCACCCTGGCTCATGGACATGTAGTTGTGGAACCGGTCTAATATGTCCCCACAACGTCTGTCTATGACATCGGTGAAATTACGGATGGCAGCCGCAATGTCACGCATACTGTCAGTCATGGCTGTGCGACATGCTGTCAGCTCCCTCAGAGCCTGTCTGGTGTACCGTTCCATATGTGACTGTGCCTGCATGACAGCCCAAAACATAGCTGAGGTTGTAAGACCTCTGTGGGCACGTCAGACAGGGACATCTGTCTGTGTGGTACCATCTCAGGGCCATGCCCATGGCTGCTGTGTGGGGACGCATGTGCCACAGATACCACATTACCCTGGTCAATGCCCACTGTATGCTGTCCATCACCTAGGGACATTGGTGACAAAGGGTGTATTGGCAGGATAACTGTGCACATTGATGGGGTTGACAGCTGTGTACTGTCAATTGGCTGACCAATGATGGAAACTGGCATACCTTCCTGTGCCATTACACAAATGTCATCATTATCAGCACCCATGGCACCTGATTCAGGTTCCCTGCTGCATGACACCAGAGCAGCACCAGCACCTGTGGGAGGGAAACAGGAAACAGTTTACAATGTCTACACAATATTACCAGTGATGCACACATCCACACATGCACAGGTCTACACATGCACACATGCACACATGCACACATGCACACATGCACAGGTGCACACATGCACACATGCACACATGCACAGGTGCACACATGCACACATGCACACGTGCACACGTGCACACGTACACATGCACACATGCACAGTTGCACACAGTTGCACATATTTGTACACTACTCAGTATGCGAGATATCAACACACAGACACACCTGCATGCATACACAGAGCACTACTCAGTGAGCCTAATATTACTATTACTATCAAGACTATTAAAGGTATTGTTAATACACACTCACCAGCATGGATAGGCTGCATTGCTGTTACACCAGAGGGACCTGCAGAAGTGAGGAAACTAATGTCAGTGGGCACAACTGTGCCATTGTTACTGAGTATGATACAGGTCAGTAGTACAACAGTCGCCTTTCACAGGTCAGCTGCTGATATTGAGGATATCACACTTGCACATTAAATACTATGATGACAGCTACAAACCAAGGACACACCTCACATATGCATTAACTACCAGTGTACACAACAGTCAACTATACATATGGCATATTACCTGCACGCTCATAGTCTTGCTGCTGCGTGGCTCCAGCCACCATCATAATGCATGTCTGCTGCTGTTGTTGTTGTTGTTGGCAGGCTGGAGCCACTACACTCATGAGTAGTCCCTCCAGTCTGGTGAGTGGGGGATGTGTAGCCACCCCACCACCTGTGGTGACCTGTTGCCTGTGGATATCCGACACACGCTGACGGACATTTCTGATTAAATCACTGCAGTGATGTCATACCTGCTCATATGTCCTATTATGCGTGCCTATGTCATGTACCCGACGGACCAGGTCTTGCCACAGTGCAGCCCTCTCCTGCTGATTCTGGCTGATGCAGGAAAAGAGTATTGCATAATCCCGCACCAGGTTCTGGTGTATCTCCTCATCCTCAGCTGCAGAGTAAGCTAGATTTTGCGGGTGAGCCATGTTCCTGAAAAAGGAAATAACATGATATCAGCAATATATGTCAGCAGAATTTGGCACACATACTACACATGCTACTCGACTGTTGTGATACAACATATCTCACATATATAGCATCTGTCTGTCTGTTGGTGGATACACATGTAAATGGCCAGGTATCAGTGCTCAGCCAGCAACTGTGCAACAGTACCTGGCACACTCCATACGACATACTACCAAACCCCAGCAGTCAGAACACTGATTCAGGTCCAGAGCACCTCCTCACTCTGGGGGTTTGTATCTAGGTACTGTATGGGGTACATCATCAACTATTGTGAGCTGTCCACAAACTAATTGCCCTGGATATACATATCCCACCTCCACCACCAGCACAAACGACTATAGTGAATAACATTGCAAATGCAAACTTTACACTTTGTAACAGTGACATGGTATCCTTTCAGCCCACTGGGCCACTGGAAGACACACCCCACAATGCTGACCCCTTCACAAATGATTTCTACGGACATCTCCGAAAATGCATGGATCATGCAATCCCATATAAGACCAAGACACTCTCCACAAAGGGACAACATCCTGTCTGGTGGACCCCAGCCATAGACAGATTGTATTACAAAAGATGGAAGCTAATGCAAGACAGAGCATAATTCCATAAAGGGAAGGCATGTCTGAGCAGCACTAGTAAGGAGCTATTTTCTCTCATACAAACATCCATGGGCAACTTTGAGAGGGAAATCAACAGGGACACTACAGATAACCACAAGGCCTTCTTCAGTTATGTTAGCAACCTGGTCAGAAACCCTCCACTATGCTCATAGTTAGTACACAACAACAAATAATTCACTGAACCCACAGATATTGGCAACATTGTGGCAGACAGGTCCAGTGCAGGTTTCCCCCCTCTCTCCCCCAAAATAAGATATAGTTATCCCAGCTGACTGTAACCTCCCTGTCATCACAGATGTCCAGGTGAGAGCCGCCCTCAGGAAAGCAGAATACACAACATGAATGGGACCTGATGGTATCACCGGTTGCATGCTACATGAACTCCAAGAGGAGCTAAACACACATATAGAAGTGCTATGTAACACTAGCCTGACTACAGGATATGTACCTGTACACTGGCGCACAGCAGCAGTGGTTCCACTCCACGAAGGAGGCACCTCTACATACCAATACAATACAACACAATACAATACATTACAATACAATACTATACAATATGCTATTGCCCCTGGGACTACAGCAGCATACTGTTCTGCTACCCTGACCATTGTGACACATGTGGTGTGATGGTACCTGCTGCTGTCAAACAGTTACACATGGTGACTCATATGGCATATTACCTATCTGACTAACATTCAGCAGGGGTATGTGTGACATGTACTCATGGGGAGTCTTGCTTCTTAACACTGTGTGGTTTATTGCAGGGTATGTCTTATCTGTGGGTAGGAACCTGTACCTCCACCATGTGCTCTCTATTGCAGTGGCATGGATGACACACAGCAGTCATTTAGGTTGTGGATGGTGTGAGGTGTTACTATGGTTGTTGGACGTCTGTCATGGGTGTGACTTAAGTATGTAAATCCAGGAGTGGTAACCTCTATGTGGGTAGTATGTGTGTACTCTGTGGTGTTGTCAGTCACTGTGCATTGGTAATGTGTTTGAGTGCATTGTCACAGTGTTGTACATGTCACTGTGTCCTTCTCCATATCTGTAGCTGTCATGTGATGTACATACCATGGCAGCCATTATGTGGTGTGGAGGGGTACACTGACCTGCATGTCCGTAGCTGACACACCATGTCTGCTGACACATACCATGTGCAGGTATTCCAGGAATAGTGTGCCATTGTGAATATCATTGGGGGGACTATTGTACACATTTATGACCCTGTTCACCCCTGACACATGCAGTGGTGGGCAGCCAATCACATATCTGGTGGTTACTGGTATAGGTGATTTGAAATGGGGTATGGTATTCCAGTTTTGACACTGGTGTTCACTCCATGCCTTTGTCACCAGGCACCTGTTGCAATACATCTGTACACATGTGCCTCACTCAGAATATGTATACATCTCTCTCTCTCTCTCTATATATATATATATATATATATATATATATGTATATAGATATATATATATATATATATATATATATATATATGTATATATATATATATATATATATATATATATATATATATATATATATATATATATATCTGTATACATATACACATATATATATATTGATGCAAATATATTGCTATAGATATGGAGAGAGGGGGGTGTGACAGAGAGGGGGTGAGAGTGACAGAGGGGGTGGGACAGGGGGTGTGTGAGATCATCATATACAGTCATACCTGTAGATAGTCAGATCTGTCTATGTATATGTATCTACATATATCTATATCTGTATGTGTGCATTACATATATATGTTTGTACATATTCTATCTATCTACATCTGTCTATGTATTCCTACATCTCTCTCTATGTATGTATACATATATGCATATTATATATATATATATATATATATATATATATATATATATATATATATATATATATACATACATATATTGACATACATACGTATCCATATGATAGATAGGTATAGCAACATGTTTGTTTGCCATACTGTATACACACACTAACATACTGCTAAACACACATAACTGTGAAACCTACTTTGTACATTGCACTACAACCTACATTCAACCTACATTGATATGTGCACATAGATGCTCTCACATACAAATGTATGTACAGCCTTCACTGATAGTTGCTGTATGTCCCCTGCCCTTTGCACATCTTCATATACATATGGATACAGACCAATGACACATATGGAGGGTTCACAGTATGTAGACTTTTATAGTATTACTTTACATTACCTGTGTTTGTCACAGCTGCTTGTGTTGCCATCTGGTTTTGTGTCCTGCTGCTCCACTTGCCAATTGTCAGCTTTCAGGTGGCTGTTGCTGACCAGTTTTGTTTGTGTATGTTTAATTTTGTTTTTTTCTGTCTCTCTCACTCTCTCTATCTCTCACTACCACCACAGGGTGCAATGAAAGTATTGCATGTGTGGACTGGGAGTACAGCATGCTTTTGTAGGTATCTGCATATGTCCATGTGATGGCCTCTGCACCAATTGTTAGCCAGCATTTGCTAATTGCATGCAGCCAGTTGTGTACTGATTGCAGTTCTCACTGTGATTTCAGAACAGTGCTATAAAAAGGTATGTGAGATAGGCGTAGCCCTTTCAGATTTTAAGGGCAGGGACCATGCTGGTATGCTGTGGACACTGTTCTGTGAGTGTAAAGGTTAGTATCTCTCTCATATTTCTGTCTGTGTTGTAGATTAACATTTCTCCATTCATTTCTCCAGTTTCCTGTACTAACTATGTATGTACACTGACACCTAAGACTACTACTACTGTTAATGTGGGTGTGTGTGCTTTCCTGTGGGACATGTGGTGTAACTGGTGTATAGCAGTGGCTCTTGCACTTTGCTGCTATGGCTTCAATATTTGCCCTTTACAGACACTACTTGTATGCCTGCTAGGTGTCTTGACTGTAGTGTGCTGCTGTGGCTTTCCTATTTTCCATGTACATTCACACCTTGGAATGCTTGCTATATCTGCTAGGGTGTTACAGCATACAGTGTGTTCTGGCCATAGTGTGGACCTTGACATCTATTAGGGTATTTGAGTATGCTGCTGAGCAGGCCCCAGAGACTCTCAGATGCATCTGTTATCTGCCTCATGGAATGGTACATATCAGTGGGGTACACCCATTAAATTGTCTGGTATTCTGCAGTTGTTACTGTGGGATAGCATGAGCATATGTATTACTACACTATTTCTGCCATGCAAGTGGTGCATACTTTCAGGACTTCATAGTTACCATTGCATGTGTTGTAACACCTTTCTGCCTACTGTTTGTACATTTCACATGGAGTCTGTGGGCCATCCCTGTAACTCAGTCACTGTTGCTATGTCTAGGCTCTTAACTATTCAAATATGGCAGTGTCAGACCTCTCAAGTGTACAGATATTTGCAGGTTGTCCACATTTCTGCCTCATATTTTGGTCAATATCTCATGCACAGCTCTTTCTGGCAAATCACTCTGGGCTCAAGTCAGAATATAGTGACAAACATTTAAGTTTCAGACTTCATACCCTTCCAAACATCCAACAAAATGCAGAACCTGTTACTCTCTGAACTGTCTATGTTTGTTGTAACATTATTTGGAATGTATCCCTGGTTTTGGCCCTTTGCTCCACATATTTTATTACTTGGTCTGGATGTGTTCCTGTTACAGGTTGTGGGGTATGGGCAGTGATTATCCTGTTGTGAGTATGTGTGTGGCTTGCAAGGTGCTACAGTGACATTATTACCTACTAGCTACCAACTAGCATGGCTGTTTCTGTTCACACACTACTATTATAGAAATCCACTAGATTTGACAGTAAATATACATGACATGCTTTGTGTACTACACATACTATATTCCCTTTACATTCATTCCTACTATTACATGATATATTTATTGTAGCACAATGCTCTTATATAATAGTCATGGCTTAGTGGTAAGTCATGCAGACTACTGTTTCCAAGGTCCTGGGTTCGGGACTGACAGTGGGATTTTATTTTGCTTTTGAACAGACTACAGGACCTGTCATTCAGAGTGACTAAGGCACTTTTAAGCAGTTGTAACCGGGTTAGCACTAGTTTGCGCGGAGCTCCCGCATGCACACTGGCATTCAGCTCCACGCACACCCGCTTACAACCGCTTAAAAGTGCTTACTCTTGCACACACCCGCGCTATTTTCTTTGAAAGAAATGAAAATGGGGAGACTGGAAAGTGGCGAAAAAGGGGTCACAAAGAGGGTAAGACAGTAGGGAAACAAGCTTGGGTTTTGTAGGAGGGATGTAGGTAAGGCCCATAGCTGCCCATTTCTCTGTCAGCAACAGCTGTGCATATGTTTGTAATTTGGTGTGAGATTTGAAACCTTCCACCCCTGAGAGAGGTGTAAGGACAACAATAATACTTGTTGTACAGCCAATTGTAATTGACAGTTTCCATGTCCATCAGACATGTGTGCGAAATGGGCAGCTATATATGGGGCGTAATTTTTTTGTGGGTACAGAGTGCCCTTTTTTTTTTTTTTCAGGTGAGAGTGGTATGTCAGGTAAAGGAAGTCGGTATAGCTGGGGAGGTAGGTTGGGTAGGTCAACAGACAAGACAAACAAGATGCATACAGGGGCGGTGTATGACATGTGTGGGGGGATTACACAATTGACGGGGACGGATGTTTGGATATCCAGAGCCCATGAGCCCACAGATGGCAACAGTGGAACTGATATCCCCACTCATGGGCAGTTGCCACTGTGCCTTCACTGCCCAGGACGGGGCTGTGCTGGGGGCTGTGTAGGCCGGGCAGCAGGCATGCCTGTTAGTTGTGCCACCTGTGCCTCAAGCTGGCGTAGGGGCCCAAGAACAGCTTCCTGGATCTCCCTACGCACCACAGTCCGGACGCATCGGAGGGTGAGTGGTGGTTCTCCTCCGGCCACACTTGCAGAGGGGGGATGAGCCCGATCCCCTGCAGCGCTTCCACCCGCAGGTGGCACAGGGCCACCATAGGAGGGTCCAGACTGGGCACTACTGCCAGGTGCACTCGCCAGCTGAGGTGGGAGAGGTGGGTCCACTGGAACCCGCCTTCCCTGTCATCCTATGTTTTGCATTATGTCATGACAGTTTGGGGTAGTAACATACAATACCATTCGCAATTAGTTGTAACAGCATGCATTAGTATTCCCATAAACCAAACACCCAGATATTCACACCATTGAACAGTGAGCATAACACATGCATAATTTGAACAGCAATACACAGTCCAACAACATGCAGGGTTGATTGATGGCAACAGGCCATCAGGTTTGGATGTATGAACAGGGCAGATGCATCAACGTACATGCAAATATGTATGACCCAACAGGACAAATGTCCAGGGGTGTTAATTGTGATTGCACATACCAATTTCACATGGAATGGATTATATGTGGTTATAGGGTAGGGTGAAGAAAATATAATTAACACCTTCAAATACCAATACATATGCTGTACATTTCTAATAGCTGCAGATATATACACACTACAGTTCTACCTACAGTTTCCTATGTGATAACTACTTCAAGTTGGTGATAGTAATGTTACTGCTACATCAATATACATTTTCATTTTTATTCATACATGTTCATATCTGGCTCTGTTCAGCTACATCATCCTGCTACATTTGCTTTATATAGCTATAGACAACTGTGGATGTTTGGTATTTCAGACAATCATACTATCTGCATATTGCAGATTGAGAGCAACATATCCAGATTTTGGGATACACATTCCAGCTGCAGGAACATTTTGAACACATTTTGCAGTTTGGTTCTGCTTGTCACATTCATTTCATTCTGTACTGACTGCAGTATACTTTATTCAGGAGTTATTACTACTTTATTGGTGGATTCATAACTCTTTCTCACACTCTCTCACTTGTTTTCATTTTACTATTCAGGATGGTACTTACTTCTAGGCTTTATTGACATGTTTTACCTGTAGTTATTACAATCCTTTCCAACAGTCTCACTTCTGTCATGTTTCAGTATTTCAACAGGGATATATTTCGCACGTGTTTTGCTCATCTTCTGCAGCTGTACTTTTCAGCCTGCTGCAGGTTGTGTACTATTATATTACAGGTGGGTCATCTTTATTTCAGACTTTATTTCAGACATTTACATTTTTCTGTTTGGATTACAGACTGTAACACACTTTTGTAATCAAGCAATACTTGCAAACACTCTTCACTGTTACTTGCACATTTTATTACTTAGTGAGTACACTGCACTCTTTTGCTAACTGTCATACTTTTATATTTATTTACAGTTACAGGGAGAGGATTACTCACCTGCCTGGTGGCGCAACTGCACCAGCCTATCGCCATAGGCTCTGCGGTTCACAGAACGGACACCTGCAGCTGTAATACAAATAAAGTAATATTGGAATACACATCTCCATAATATCAGCTAGGTTCATTTCTTACATACATAATTAGATGTAACTTACACAGTAGTGGGGCGTTGGGCATTTGCCGGGCCTCCTGGATCCAATGGTTCAGTTGGTCCTGCTTGCGTCTCTTCAGGTCCGCATGGTGGTGATAGACCTGCTCACCAGTCCTTGGAATCCCTGTGGCACTGGTAAGATCATGAGCCAACCGGTCCCACGCCTCAGCCCTATATGCTCCCCACAGGACCTGGCCCTGCATGAGTTGGGCCTCATGATTGTGGACAAGGAGCCAAACTATTTATTTGGACTCCTCAACGCCCCACCTCTGTGCTCGAAAGCAACTACCCTCACCTACTCCTGACATTCTGGCTGCAAGTTAGTTCTACAATTGGTTATGCTGTGTATTCCTGCCTATGGGGCTTATATATGCCGTTTTTCCCACACTTATCTGTGATTGGCCATTTTGGAATTGTATCAGCTTCACAAAACCTGCTTTGTCATGCTCCTCTTTCTATTAATTCCTATATATTTGCTATTACTGCATTTCAGAATACAGCTGTCATGGCTTAGTGGTTCAGTACCTTGACTATGGTGCATGGTATCCTGGGTTCTAACCTAGCCACTACTTTTTATATTTTATGACTGTCTAGACAGGCTAGGAGGTGTGTCTGTATAAAGGCAGTTTTGTTACAGCTTGCTCAACATTGCCCTTTGATTAGCTTGTTGGCATGGTGCGCAGCTCCGCGCAAATGGGTTACGCTGGTTTACGCTTCATTTGGCTGTCAGCACGCATATTACGCTCAGCTCAGCTAGGGGCACACAGTTTCAGCATGTTAATCCACTGCTCACCTACGGGCACTCATTTTGCACCTGTTAAATCACTGCTCACCTTCAGGCACTCATTTTACACCTGTTAAACCACTGCTCACCTTCGGGCACTCATTTTACACCTGTTAAACCACTGCTCACCTACGGGCAGATGCACTCAACTTGTTAAACTGTAGCTCAGCTATAGGCACATCTGGCATCTTTTATTATTTTTTTATCTCACATTTCTTCAAAATAAATGACACATTTCATTACATTTTACATAAAATATAATTTTAGATGTGTACATATATGTCAGAGACTTGTTTCGTGCTTATTTCACTAAAAATAAAAATTGATGTTGTGGGGGCTCAAACCATGACTGCCTACTCTTCAGCCAATGCCTCTACCACTATGCTATTGCTTTTTGGCTTACTTTGCATAGTTAGTTCTTATATGCTTTTCCACTTACTGCTAACTGTGGCTGAGCTACGGGCACGCCCACGCAAATGAGCGCACTCACGGGCAAACATCTTTACAATTTAAAACAAATATAACATGTTCATTTATATAATTTTATGTTCATAGTCTGTGGGGGCATGTGTTGTGTTGTGTTTATTCACATTTCCATGTACTCTGTCGTGGGGGTTTACTTTAGGCACTTTTACTCTTCTGGGGATGTGTCCATTTGCAGGGCTCGGCCTAAGGACACACCCCCTTCTGTCTACCATGGATCGTGTAAGCCTTAGGTGTGATTCAGCATGCCCTCATGCATATGCATGACATGCTGACATCACACCGTTTAACTGCAGCCTCCGTGTAAGCCTTGTAACTCTTACATGGAGGCTTCGTGAATCTTGCCCAATGCCTTTCATTCCTTAAATTATTATGTATTTCATGCTTAATATTTCTGTTAAGATGATTAGATTTTGTATATGTAGTTTTTTATACTTTGTAAACTGTCTATTACCTTGGATATAATGTTTTTCTGTGTGCATGTGTGTGTGTGTGTGTGTGTGTGTGTGTGTGTGTGTGTGTGTGTGTGTGTGTGTGTGTGTGTGCTTATGGGGGGATTCAATAAAGCCTACACAGTCATTTTTGAACATGTACATGTCGCAGCATGATGCACACATGGCCACAAATAGTTTAACATTGAGTAAACTCTGCTTAGCGGCATGCACTCAAGAGCAAACGTGAAACTTCTGTGGCATGCAAATTACAGCATAAGTAGCTGAATTGTATGCTAATGAACAAATCAAAACAGTGAAACAATTCAGCAAGCTGTAAATCAGCCATGTAGACTCCATGTTCTTGTTGGCTATGTGTTCAAATTTTGTCTGAATACAGTCACGGAAAGAAGTCTACACAGAAACAAGATCAACTAAATATCCGTAGATTTGTACAGAGCAGATCATAACATGTAAGCCCACATACATTATGACATTATCAGACATTGTGGTTGCTAAAAAATTAGCTTAACAATAGCAACAATTCCTTTTTAAGTGCCATCACATAACTGCATCTTTGACCACCCACCCCCAAATGAAGAATGTACTCTTAACTAATTGAAGACAGATAAAATTGTAAACCCCATGAAACATACTATTCATACTGTCATGTAAGCATATGCAGTATCTGATGCAATACAATGCAATTGTATCAAAACCTGCATTCAGAAAGGCAGTCCAGACAAATGCTCAGGGTTATAGATATGGCAGAGATTGAAATGTGTGACTGCCTCCACTGTGTCACCAATTCACTGGATCGGATGAATGACACATTGGAACAAGGGGTGTCTGTGATGGACTGAGAGGTGTCTGTCATGGAACAAGCAGTGTCTGTGATGGAACATCTGCTGGGAGGGGAATGGCATTCTCATAGGCATAGACCAGCCACAGCATCTGCTGATAGCCAACGTGGCTATGCCCAGTCTCACTCCCATAGTGGCAGTACTTCCACTGGTCCATCTGTGAGAGTGTTGCTCACACCCGGACATGGCAGGCCATGGGGCCATGGTCCTGGGCATTCCCATGAAGGGAGCATGTCCAGCAGACATCAGTCACATTCAGGTAGCAGCACTGCATCTGTTCTTGGGAAACTCCTGGCAAAGCCAGTTCTCATGGTTGGGGGCGACAACAATGAACTGCCAACTCTATCATGTATGACTCACACCTGTCCGACATACCAAAATGTATAGCAAACACTGAGCTTGGCTGTGTTCATGCAGATTCTCACACACCACTTTCATATGGAAGACCCCTACGGACACACACACAACAGTTGTATGGTCCAGCCTTCCCTTTCTTACTCACACACACTCATCGACCTTTTGTGTCAGCCTAGGCCTCCTGTCCGCCCACAAAGCACCCTGTATAAGTGATGTTAACTTTTCCATATTCCTGTTTTCTCTCCTTTGGATTCAGGGGTACAATATCTTTGTGTCTGATGCACAGAGTGCATAGCTACATTAGTGCTTAGTATATCTGCATTTGTGTTGTTGAACTGACAATTGTACCTGTCACATAATTGCCTTTGCAAATTATACAGTGGATACCATCATGTCATTACTTTCTAGTCTATTGTCTTGTAAGGGTTGTGAAGTCAGGAACTGCAATGTGTCTCATTACTTTCTAACTTTTCTCTTTAATGTTTTCCAGTACACATGTGTGGTGCACATCTCACTCAGATCTCAGAAAGTATGACAACACTGCAGTCAAACTCATCAGAACAGTAATACAGTATACTGCTATCTTTTGCATGAACCTCACCAGACACATGCAGCAGGTGGACACACCATGGGGCTTTCTCATCAAGATAACACAGGACCTACTAACCATGCTATGATGTATGCGGATAGATTAAAAGACATGTCACTGTCATCTGTCTGGTATCACATTAAATTGTAACTGTTATTCTAAGCCTCTTAGTTTTGGTTTAAGCACTTCGGTTTTAGGCCAGTTGTTTTACATTAAGACGATTTGTAGTCTACACTCTTGTCAGAGAAGAGGATATCTTCTGCCATTCTGAGCAAGGAATTGCTGGCTGAAAGCTTATTATGCCTGGGGTTCTAAGCATCTTTGCTCTAGTTTAAGCACTTTGCCTCCAAACTAGTTATTTTACGTTAGGAAGGCTTGTGGTCTAGACTCTTGTTCTGGTTTAAGCTCTTGGGTTCCAAACCAGTTATTTCACACTAGAATGATTTGTGGTCTACACTTTTGTGGGAATAGTCTACTGAATCACTGATTTACTGAAACTGTTTTTTTTTTTTTTTTTTTATGTCGTGACTGTGATTGTCTGCACCTTGAATTTCTAGTACTGCTGCATTTTAAAGCATAGGCTAGATTCAGGCTTGCTGAATCCAAACTGTTTGGTATCATTTGAGCACTAAAACCAGCCATCTTACATTAAGAAGGCCACCCCTGCACCTCTGTGGCAGGAGTGTGCAGCAAAGGACCCATCTGAATTGGGGATTGCTGAAATAAAGCTGAGTCTTGGGCTTTCCCTTTGTTACTTTGTTAAAATTGTCTAACTTCGCTTGTAGTTAAGGGTTGTGTTTGTGTGGGTTTAAGCTCAGTCTACTGGAGGTGCTCAGAGATTACAGTGCTGCCCTGCGAGCAACTCAGTTGTGTATTGTAAAGCACTGACGCAGTTTTCTACCCCAAGCCCCCCATAGAATAGATGCTTTTTGTTAGTCTTACAGCAAAACCTGGTCCATCTAGCCCACTCCCCACTAATTAGTACAGTATATACCTGCGATAATGGATGGACAGTTTCCCACCATTTCTTCATCCAGCCTTATTGACATGGGCATCCTCAGACAATGTAGCAATTGCACTCATGTATACTGATAACCAGTTACTTCTAAACCAAAAAAATGCAACATGTGAGAGTTATATCTACACTATGAATTTGGAATCAGTTCTCTCACATAACAACAAACCAGATATCAAACAGGTTCTTAGCACACATACTTCACCTCTTACACATAACAAGCTCACAAAACATAAGCTCACATATGTGGAGGTACTCACACTAGAAGCCTATCTAAAGCTCATAGACCTTTCGAGCACAAAACTACTGCACACACTTCATATCCTACAGAATTCACTACACATAATAATACAGACAACAGTGTGTCAGCCAATAAGCCCCTAAGGCAAAACACTTTAAAACAAAATGTCTTGGTCATAGGCAACACGATAGTGAGACACACAGATGTCCACCTCACAAGACCGAACAAGGAGAAGGTCACAGTCAGCTCCCTGATAAGCACCAGGATCCATTAGATCATGCACACACTCAAGTTTCTCAACAAGTACACTTATAACTCTGTCATTGTCCATGTTGTAGTGAATGACTTGAGACGTACCTCATTGGACTATATGAAGAGAGACATGACTGAGCTGTCAGATTATATGTCTCAGGCATGTATGTCCCTAGCCATAAGCAGCATTCTACCTTCACCCATGATAATGTCTCAATATAAACAAAAAAAGACTGACTTCAACAATTGGATTAGCTTCTGGTGTCAATGCAGGTGGATCCAGTATCTGTCAGCCTGGGAAGATATAGTCAACAGACCATGCTGCTTTGCCAGAGATCCTCTTCACATGTCACCTCTTGGCTTTCGGTTACTGGCAAAGGTACTTGTCTCCCCCATAGTGCCTTTTTCAGGCAATGTCATAACAACAAAATTCCCAACATACAAAAATCCACTCAAGGTTATGCTGCTTAATGATAGCAGTCTAAATCAGAAACTGCACTCACTGGAAGCACTCCTTACTTTGGAAGATGCCATTGTATGTGCAGTCACAGAGACATGGTTCAAGGCTGCAGACAGCCCCAGCCATGCAAGGCTACAATACCTTCCACACATTCTGACCTCAAAATGAGTATGAAAAAAACAAAGCCAGAGCTGTATCCATCTTCATTAAAGAAAAATACACATTAAGACTGGTCAAATAGTATGACTCCCTAGAGCTACTCCAAGTCAAAATAACTGTAGGTATAACCCCCTTCCATATCACTGTGAGCTATAGGGCCCACAACATGAACCACATGAACCACTCTGCCCACCTGAACCTACTTGAGTCACTCACTATACAGCCAAACACCTTGGTCATGGGTGATTTCAACTATCCTTCCATCAATTGGCATTATATATGAGAACAATCACACTTGCCCTAAGGTTCCTGGACTTTGTTAATACAAATGCTATGGAACAGATAGTCTGCACCCCCAGAAGGGGCTCAAATGTCCTAGGCTTTGTTCTCCCCAACACAGGGGGTCTCTGCACTACCCCCAGTGTGTTGCCCTCCCTGGTAAGATCTGATCATAAATCAGTCTCATTCGAAGTAACAATCATACCTACATAATTTATTATTAATGAGCGGTTTCATCTTGAATGACAAGACTTCATCTGATGAAGTTTTGTCATTCAAGACGAAAGCGCTCATTCTGTTGTTTAAGAATACATTATTTTGCTACTATTTGTGGAATTCGACCTCTGTTTGTGATTTTGAAGTTTTTACAATTATTCTACATTCATTATATGTTTTATTGGTAACAATCATACCTAACCTGCTCCCCCGCCCAAGAGCCAAAACGATGAAAAATGTCTCCAAAGTAAACTATAACCTTCTATGTGATGGCATAAAAATTTCAACCCCCCTGCTACCACTCTCAATAATGAGTGCTTTACAGAGGTGTAGGCAAATGCCCTGTATAAACACCTATAGAAATGTAGAGACTTGGCTAGACCTGAATGGATCAAAACAGGGTCCTCACAAAAAACAAGCCACTCTCGTGGGCATCAAGCATAAATAGGTTATACAATAAGAGGAAGAAACTAATGTCTAAGAACAAAAATAAACAGACTCAGCAGAGGAAGGACTACCTCCACAGCTTGAACAGGCAAATTAGATATCTTATAAAGTCCTTTAAAGCCAATTATGAAGGTATACTAGCAGCCTTAGCTAAGGATAATCACAAGGCATACTTTAGCTATGTCAGAAATCTAAAAGGAAAGATCCAGCATTGTGCCGAACTAGGAGTAGACAGTATCACTCATAATGACCCTGAGGGCATTGCCAACCTGCTAGCAGACAGATTTGATGCAAGCTTTACCTCCCTTTCCCCACCAGACATACCCCAAAGCATACCTGTCATCAGTCGTCTACCTAGTATCTCCAAAGAGCAGGTCATAACTGCACTCTCCATGGCTACAAACACAGCCCCTATGGGACCGGATGAAATCTATGTGACCAAGACATTTGGTTTTGATGAGTTTTGCCTTAGTGGCTTACTGACTGAGACACTCTTGTCTGTATTATTACAATATATATGTAGTAGATTCTGTTGGGTCTGCAGTGTGCGCAGCAGCTTTGCGCTTGAGATGTCTCTGATCTTTAGATAGGTTTCTAGTGAGTACCTCCGCTTATGTGGGCTTATGTTTTGTGAGTTTGTTATGTGGAAGATGTGAAGTGCGTCTGCTGACAACCTGTTTGATATCTGGTTTGTTGTTATTTGAGAGTATTGATTCCAAATTCATAGTATAGATACAGCTCTCACATGTTATATTTCTTTGTTTTAGAAGTAACTGGTTGTCAGTATACATAAGGCATTTGCTAAATTCCTCAGGATGCCCACATCAATCAGACTGGCTGAAGAAATGGTGAGAAACTTTCCATCCATTATGACAGGTATATACTATGCTAACTAGTGGGGAATGGGCTGGATGGACCAGGTTTTGCTGTAAGACTAACAAAAAGCAGCTATTCTATGGGGGGGGGCTTGGGGTAGAAAACTGCATCAATGCTTCACAATGCACAACTGAGTTGCTTTCAGGGCAGCACTGCAATCTCTGAGCAACTAAGGTAAACTGAGCGTAAACCCACACAAATACAAGTGGAGTTAAACAAATTTAACAAAGTAGCGTTAGGGAAAACCCAAGAATGAGCCTTATTCCAGCAATCCCCAACTGAGATGTGTCATTGGTTTCACACTCCTGCCACAGGGGTGCAGGGGTGACCTTTTTAATTTATGATGGCTGGTTTTAGTGCTCAAATGATACCAAACAGTCTACATTCAGCAGGCCTGAATCAAGTCTATTCTTTAAAATGCAGCAGTACTAGAAATTCAAAGTGCAGAAAATTGCAGTCACAACAGAAAAAAAAAACTGTTTCAGTAAAGCAGCAATTCAGCAGAATACTCACAAGAGTGTAGACCACAAACTGTTCCAGTGTGAAATAAGTGGTCGGGAACCCAAGTGCTTAAACCAGAACAAAGGAATGAAGATACTTAGAATAAAAGGCACAATAAGCCTTCACCAGCAATTGCCAGCTTAGATGGGTGTAGGCTACACTCTCCTGATGCAAGACTCTAAACCACAAATGTTAATAATATAAAATAACTGGTTTGGAGCTGAACTGCTGAAACGAGAACAAGGACACTTTGAAAAACAGGCACAATAAGCTTTCAACCAGCAATTCCCAGCTCAGAAGGATAGAGGTTATCCTCTCCTCCACAGAAGTGTAGACTACAAACCTTCTTAATGTAAAACAACTGGCCTGAAGCCCAAGTGCTTAAACCAAAAATAAGAAGCTTAGAATAACAGTTTCAATTTAATGCAATACCAGACAAATGGCAGTGACATGTCTTTTAATCTATCCACATACATCATGGCATGGTTAGTAGGCCCTGTGTTTTCTTGATGAAAAAGCTCTGTGGTCTGTCCACCTGCTGCATGTGTCTGGTGAGGTTCATGCAAAAGATTATAGCAGTATACTGTATTACTGTTCTGATGAGTTTGACCCCAGTGCTGTCATACTTTATGAGATCTGAGTGTGATGTGCACCACACATGTGTACTGAAAAACATTAAAGAGAAAAGTTAGAAAGTAATGAGACACATTGCAGTTCCTGACTTCACAACACTTACAAGAGAATACACTGGAAAGTACTGACATGGTGATGGTATCCACTGTATAATTTGCAAAGGCAAATATAAGAGACAGGTACAATTGTCAGTTCAACAACACAAAATCATATATACTAAGCACTAATGTAGCTATGCACCCTGTGCATCAGACACAAAGCTTTTGTATCCCTGACTCCAAAAGAGGGAAAAAAAGGATTGTACACAGTTATCAGCACTTCCACAGGATTTTGTGGGTCGGAGGCAGGAGGCCTAGGCTGACACAAAAGGCCAATGAGTGTGTGTAAAAAAGGGAAGCTGGCAGGCTGAACCATATAACTGTTGTGTGTGTGTGTGTCTGTAGGGTTTCTTCCTATGAAAGTAGTGTGTGAGAGTCTGCATGAACATAGCCAAGATCAGTGCTAGCTATACATCTTGGTATGTCAGACAGGTGTGAGCCATACATGGCAGAGCTGGCAGTTCATCATTGCTGCCCCCAACCAAGAGAACTGGCTCTGCCAGAAGTTGCAATGGCTCCTCCACCCCCATCAGATGCAGTGCTGTTACCTGAATGTGATTGATGTATGCTGGACATGCTCCCTTCACGGGAATGCCCACAACCAAGACCCCATGGCCTGGCATGTCTGGGTGTGGACAGCATACTCACCAATGGACCAGCTGAAGTACTGCCACTATGGGAGTGTGATCGGGCATGACCATGTTGAATATCAGCAAATGCTGTGGCTAACCTATGCCCATGAGGATGCCATTCCCCTCCCAGCACATGTTCCATCACAGACACTGCTCGTTCCATGACAGACACCCCTTGGTCCATCGCAGACACCCCTCATTCCAATGTGTCATTCATCTGATGCAGTGAATTGGTGACCCAGTGGAGGCAGTCACGCATGTAAGCCTGTGCCATATCTACAACCCTGAGCATTTGTCTGAAGTGCCTTTCTGAATGTGCCTGTGCCTCTATGATGGCCCTAAATATAAGCTGAGTGACACGGGAAGAGACACCTGCACCAGATAAAGGAGGGACAGCAGGCCACCTCACAGCACCCATATCAACCCTCCTGCATGGCACCTCGACAACACTTTGGCTATGGCCAGACTCAACAGGCATTGAGGGCACAGTAGCCACACTTTCCTGATCAATGTTATCACCCTCCACCTATCCAACATCTGTGGTCTCTGTGAACTGGGTAGGCATAGGCCTACTGACTGTGTCTGGGGAAAATAAACTTGGTGGCTGGATGTCAACCTCTGTGTCACATTCAACCTGTGCACCCCCCAACTGTGTCTCAGTTTAACCACTATCATCTTCAGTATCTGATGAGACACTGACATCAGGTGGCACAGGGCCCACATTCCCACTGTCATGATCACCTGTGATAAAAAGGAAGAAACACAGGTATACATTAATACCTGCACTATTATGGTGCAATATGTATATGCTAAACAACTAACATTGCTGCCAGTACTACAGACAGTGCAACAATACACACAACAGACTTAAAATGACACATTATGATATTTGTTTAAATTGATCTGCAGCACTGACAAAAATTTATTTGGCTTTTCTGAAGGAGGCATATGTTGCTGGATTCCTGATGGTCCTGAAATAAGTTAAGCAACAGGTAAGGGCAACATCATCACATTTAACAGTAAGACATAGAGTAATACTTGTACTCCTCTATATCTGCATTAACTGTACATTCAACAATAACGTGGCTGACAACTCCAAACTGAGCTTATCACTGTACCAATCTTCAATGCCCCTCCAAAAAAGACATGTGACACAGAAGTAACTTTTATTTCAATTGTTTTACTATACAACAGTATTTAACTGGTCATATAACAAAGCCTACCTGGAAGCACCTCCTTGGACTCAGAAGGAGTGGTGCCCACATCAGTGACATGCTGTGGTCCATTCTGCTGTGAGCTGTCATGATGGATATTTTCCAGGGACTCTTCACTGGGCATAAGAGGTGGTTCAGTAGCAGGCCCTCCCCTGGTTACCCTTTGGTCTCAGGCAGCAGCAGCTGCTTGCCTCCATGCACAGGTGATCATGGTTGTGGCCCAGTGGTGCACCTGTTCATATGTCCAGCTGTGGCTGCTCACAGAATTGATGTTAGTAACAATGTGCTGTCATATTCATAGCCTTTCTTGCATATTGGACTGACCCCTTCATGCTCCATGTTGATGGAAAGCATCAACAATAATATTGTTCTCAGCTTCACTGAAGGGGGTTCTGCACCTCATTGACATTGTTTGTGTCCTAAAAGACAACAGAATTATTATACATATAAATATCAAAAAGTAACTTTATTCCAGATAAAACAGTTAAGGTACGCAGTCAGTAGTACCCACTGGAAAAACATAAAATAGTCTACAGATGTGAAATACTAACAACAGGCAGGATGCAAAACAAGGAGAGTAGCAAGAGCAACATATCCTTGTATGTGCCATAGCAGTAGCTCAACTGTGCTTCCCCCAAAAGAACAGTCCATTCTAGTTTGTGACATAACAGCAACTTTTCTTTGCACCCCCCAAAAAAGAACAAGAACATGAACTATTTTTCTAATAAAGCATCTTTGAAATGCTAAAAGCGCTTTCAAAGAACTTGTCCCTGAAACATTTGTACATATATATCACACAGCTTTCTATTTTCATGCATTGTCAATTTTGTGTACCTCTGAAATGGCTTGTCAAACATGGCCATGCCATCACTACACTTCTAACTAATGCATATAGATAAAAGTGTAAAAGCCTTTGCTTCACATTATTCACATTATTTATTAATATATTTCAGCATATATACCATATATATTATGTGGGTAACAAAATGGGAGCATACCTTCTGGAGTTCAGTACTTCTCTATAAAGATATATTTGGAACAAATGTGCTTTTGTGAAGTCCTGCAGACATGTAGCAAGTGTCTTCACCATCAGTTTGTCTAGCTACATATTTGCCTTTTTATAATAGAGTAAATTATTAATGGCTTGCATCTGTCTTAGCCTTTGTTTCAGAAATGCTAATTACAGCATAAGCAGCTGAATTACATGCTAATCAACCAATCTGGTGGAGCTATTCAGCAAGTTATAAAGTAACCATGTAGACTCCACGCTGTTTTTTCCTGTGGATTTCAAATGTAGTGGTGTACAGACACAGAACGTCTACACAGACAGAATGTTAAGAGCTGCTGCTGATTAACCCCTGTTGTATTTGCTACATACCACAGGCAATGTTGCTGTTGCTGCTGCTGCTGCTGCTGCTGACAATAGGCCTAGGCTGAGACAGTGAAAAGTTTTCTGGTCCCATTTAACTTATCACAACATACATGACATGGACATTATAGAGTGCTACAGGGTGGACAGGGACACAAAACAGGAAGTCTGCGACCTCTGCCAAGCCTCAACTCAGAGCCATAGCCTTTACCTCCCAATGTATTGGCTGTGTACTGCTTGCATCACAGTCAGCCCTGAACTAACACTGTGGCAACTGCTGCATTTACAAAGTAAGTCCTGAACATGTACTGTATTGTATAATAATATTATGGCATGTCCTTATATTTCGTCACTTGGTACAGTAAGCAAGTAAAAGTTGAGAGATTTGTACAGATGGGACAGTAGAGAGTTACTTGACTTGTATGTGAACAATAGCAACTAGTAGGCCTCAGGCATCAAAGATTCAGAAATTCATACCTCTCCAAAGTACTGATGATCACTGCATGCCCTCAGTTTAGCACCATGCATTTGTAATGGGAAATCATAACATAGAAAAGTTAGAAAGTAATGATACACATTGCAGTTTCTTACTTCATAACCCTCACAAAATCAAACAGGCATGATTCCAAACAAGGAGAGTATTATATCCTTATTTGTGCAATAACAGTAGCTCAGCCTGGATCCAACCCCCCCCAAAAGAAAAGTTGACTCACTTTTGCTTCCCCCACCAAAGAAAATAGCAGTCTGTGCTTGTTTGTGCCATCCAACCTGCCCTTCATTTGACGGCAACTGAATATCATAGTACTCCCAGTTAATAACCTCACACATTTTAAGGTAAATGAGATAGACTGGCTTACACACTGCATGTCTCTGTGTACTGGTCAGATAACTGATGAATGACCAAGAAACACAGAAAGATGAGACAGAAATCTATATTTGCAAGGAATAATCATAACAGATTGTATGAGCATTAAGTGCAGTACCTCCACATATATTAAATATAATAGATTTACAAATAACAGGTTATGCCTTGCTATCAGTGCACATTCAGTTGCACTTGACTGTGTGAGGAATTACTTAATTTCTTTGCTACAAAGCTGCTTGTGTGGCAAAGATGGATAAGTCACCCATCCTGTATTCTGAAGGTGCACTGAAGTAGAAGCTGGGATCCAGACCTATGCAGACATATCTCATGTGTACTTTTTCTACTGTAAATGTCATAGATTGATTTCCCTCATTTCAACACTTTCTCAGTTTTTTTTTTGGGGGGGGCACTTTTTGCACAATGTGCCGCTTAGCACATATGTGTTTGGCTATGCTCAGCTGGTTTGCATGTAGAGCAGCAGTGCAGAAAACTGGTTGAATGACCCACTCTGGCAGCAGACAGGACAAGACAGCCACACTCATAAACTGGATGTATTCAATTAAGAATGCTGGTCATTGTGCAAATGCATTCCCTGGCAGTGTGCACTCTCACACATCACTGGCAGTGCGCACTCTCACACATCAAGTTTGTGTGATGGTAAGCAATGAACAACACTTTCAAATGTTGCAAAACCAAAAAGTGCACATTCTCAGTAACTGCAATACCTGCAATTGGCAGGAAAACATCATTCTACATTAGTCTTGCTCTGTGGTAGGCATTCCTGAAGAGGTTTTGAGATTCCGTGCTCAAAAATGGGGTGTCCAGGAGTCCAAAATGTTTGTTGGACTCCTAGTGAATGAACATGAGCCCAGGCTTTTGCAGAGGTACTACCATGGCTTAGTTTACAAGTCAGAGGCATGGAATTTTCTGGACTGGGCTTTGACCAATGCTACCAGTATCCCCTGCACTGGTGAACAATGCAGTAATCACAACAGAGACCTCTGGATGAAGAACAGGGGTACCCTTGACTGCTGTATCGAGGAATGTAGGACTGGGGACACCCCACAAACATGTAAGTATCACTTACAGATACTACTTGTAAGAGTTAAAAACTGGATATTGTCAGGATTGGCATTCATAATGGTATTCTGTTCTGTTTTTTTTTTTCTGCAGCCATCACAAATCGAAAACTGAATATGCGAACCCATGTCGCTTGGCACGGATGTGAGGAGCATGTGGTATGTATTCATCTGAACAGTACTGTTATTCTAGCATTAAAAGTAAATACACCTTTATTGGTTTATTATACAGTTGTATCAAATTGAGCATTACTCTGTCAACTGTAACAGGAAAGTATGTATGCATTAGTCTGGAGACCAAAACAAGAGTTCACTATTAGAGAGTATTCAGAGACCATGAGTTCAACAACCACACTTCTCAAAGATACAATACTTTAAGTTTTCATCAATATTGCAATGTAATATTAGAGCTCTAAATCAGTGGCACCAATGGCCTGTTGTAAACTGTAATTAATATAATTGGAACATGCATATGTGCAATATATGCACACATCAAGGATTGCTTGCTGTAATCTGTAGTATAGTATGCATCTGTTATGAGCTATGTAGTCTTAACAGTAAAAAGGTATTTGTTAGGTATGGGTAGTTTTAAAAGCAAAGGTAACAGAATAGAGTCAAATAATTGTATCAGTGCATTGCATATCACATATGAAGCTGCTGATGTTCACCCTTGTTTTTCTCTCACCCCAATTCTTATCTTTTTTTTTTTTTTTTTTAATTTTTTAAATTTTTGTTTTTTCCCACAGCACAGTGGGGTAGGCCTGTCCCATGGGATTCTCCTGCCCCCACTCTACCAGCTATGTCACCAGGGCCCAACGTTTCTGTGATGCAACCTGGTAGCACCCCCTCTGCTGCCCCTGTGCTACCTGGGCCCTCAGGCAGTTCTGCCCCACAGGATAGGCCAGTGGTTCCCTCCAGGAACAGTGGCAGAGGTGGTGATTTTATCACTCGGGATTAACTGCCAGGGTTGGTGCATAGAAATGAGCATCACACAGTGGGTGCATGTCTACGCTGGATGAAGACACTACTCTCCATCACTATACTGAATAACATGAGGAGATGCAGACATCAGTCACTGCAGCCATCAGTGCAGTGAGGTGACAGTGATGACAGTACAGTCGGTGATGACTCAGTTCTCACTGTCAACCATCTTGATGTCCATGGGTTTACAATGTCTCCACCCTAAGTCCAACCGTGGTGTTCATCCACCTCTTGTGTCCTTCACCATCCCTGTGTCTTATCTTCTATGTCTGGCTGTCTGCAATTGCTTCCTCACCTATTCAACCTACCTGACCTAGCATACCTACATTCTTTCCTGAACATTCCTCTCTCTCTCAAAAAAAGGGCACCTGTCCCAAAAAAATATGTTGTCCCATACATAGCTCTTCATTTCACACGTGTCATCTTGACATACTTGATTTGGTCCAATTGGATATACAAAATGAATGTGTTGTGGTCACCCCTCTCTTTGTGGTTGATACTGCAAATTCAGCTAATATTCTGCACATCTGAACATTTTTACTGTAGAAAAAGTGAATAGCTGTGGTTCTGTCCTACAGCCCTCCTCCATATTCCTGCCCTCCTTTCACTTTGTTCTTCCTCCCCCTGCTTTCTCCCCATGTCACCACTTTTCTATGTTTCCTATTTCTTTTCTTTAAAGCAAAATTGCACAATGCTGTGCATTGTACACTATCATGCAGCTACAGCAAAAAGCAGTTATAACTGTTATATACAGTTGTATTGGAAACCAGTACCATCTAGCCCTGTTTTAGAGACTCTATACCAACTATCACACTTCAGAAATTGGAAATTTAGTTTTATAAAGCATTAGTGCATTATGGTGCACATTGCTCAATATCATTAAGCAATATTAATACAAACATAGCTCAATATATTAACTACAGCTATATTTGAACCCAGTACCATTTGACCCCAAAAATAAATGGATCAATGCATAAACTGATGGTGCGACAAACTCATTTGTGTAGCAGGTGTATTTTAGACACTGAATAGCAAATAGCAGACAACTGCTGTTACATATGCCTACCACTTAAGTGACTCTTGGGCTGTATGTATTAATTAATTCACAATGTAGTAATACATTCATTATTGGGGCCAGATGGCACTGATTCAAAATACAGCTGTAGTTAATATATTGAGCTATGTTTGTATTACTATTGCTTAATGATATTGAGCAATGTGCTCCATCATGCACTAATGCTTTATAAAACTAAATGGATATCACACAATAATGCTTTCTAAAATAGTACTGGTGATTATGCAATGATGCTTCATACTAAATTAATGGGGAAGATATGACATTTGTGATATGGGGAGCAAGCATGTAGAGTACAAAGGGAAATCCTTGCTAAACTGTGTCAGTTATTATTGACTGTATAAAATACAGCTGCTATCTAACTGACTCTGTGGCAGCACATGTTAATGCATTGTGGATAGAGGCAGGCTTGAATATGGGTGTAAGTAGCAATTTTACAAGTGTGTATGATACATTAAATACATTCACATATATTGCTTCCGTTTACCATTGCTGTGTCTTGGTGTGCAATGTGCAACATTGCTCAATAATTTTTTTAAAGAAAAGAAATGGGGAAGACAGGAAAGTAGTGAAATGAGGAGGACACAGGGGGGAAAATAAATGTAAAAGAGGGCAGTAATGTGCAGGAATGATGTAGGAAAGAACCATAGCTATCCATTTCTTCAACAATAAAACATGAGCATATATGCAAAATATTAGCTGATTTTGGACTGTCACCTCCAGAGAGAGGTGATGCATACATACTACATGCTTCTCCATAACAAATGCATGGCATGGGACCTCACATTTGAGGCTTGCTCGTGGCAGCTGTGGCAAAAACAAAACAGAACAGAATATCAGTCTTGATTATATTCAGCTTCTAGCTCTTATAATTACTCACTGAAATTGATATGTACACATCTGTGGGGTGTTGCCTGTACTAAATTGCCTGGTGCAATGGTCAAGGGTATCCTACTTCCTCCTCTGCAGGTCATTAAACTGATGTCTACATTGCTCATCAGTGCAGGGATACCTGCAGCACTGGTCAAAGCCCTGGTAATACTATTTCAGACTTCAGATGTGTATTCTTAGCCTGTATAGTCATGCTACAACACCCGGGGCCCATGCTTCTTAACTAAGAGTCCAATAAAGACTTTAGACTGCTGAACACCCACTTCTGAGCTCAGAAGTGCACTCCCTCACCAACAACACCAGACATGTCTGCCATAGCTCAGGCTCAATGTAGAATGACCATTTCCTACCAATTACATTTTATATCCTGATGTTTTCCCACCAATTCCACATCTTGTGCTTACTGAGACTGCTCACATTTGGTTTTTCTATATTTGAAAGTGTTGCGCATCACTTACCATCAACCAAACATGGCAGGCGAGTGTGCGCACTGGTGTGCAGCATGTTTGTGCAATGGCAAGCAATAAGCAACAGTGGCAAGCACTACAATTTCAAGATTATTTGTTACACAGGCACTTGTATAAATTTGCTAGTCAAATGGACCATGTCTATAGTTCTACACTTACAGCTATTGCCACAAGAAGGTTGAGAAAACAGTTGTGTATGTTGCACTTCATTGCTATAGTCTGCAATGTAGGAACAGTAAAACAAAGTTTGCACACCCTGTACTATAACCCAGGACCATGTGCACAATGGCCTCAAAAAAAGAAAAACAAATTGGAGACATAGTTGAAATGAAGAAAAGCAACCTATGGTAGTTCCCCAAACAAATTTTAATGAAGAAAACTCAAGTAAGGGAAAAGCAATTGCTGTGCTGTCCTACAATCCATTTTTACAGCCAGCAAACTTACATGGAAATGGTATCCGCATCATACCTACCAACTGTCCAGAATTTTGTAAAATGTCCATATGTTTACATTATATTTTTGGTCTGTTCCTTGTAAAATATGTGGTTTTCTGGAAAATGTTTGAAGACTGAAGTCACTACATAATAACATACATTTGACATACATTTGATTTTTGTACTTCATATTCTTCAGAATATGCATGCTAACACACATCCCATTATTCTACCTACTTTCTTATGCTTATAGGAACAATATGGCAAATATGTCCCTATTTTTGTTCCTTTGTCCCCTCATTATTTTAGTTTTTGTCCAGCTTTCTTGCACTAACAGGTTGTGAAGTACGATCAGCATTCATACTACATGTTCCATGGCCAGCAACACTGGTGCAAGCAGCAAAACCTTGTGTACATGCTGCCCACATAATCAAAATACATGGTGCAATGCTGATTTATGCCGCACGATGAGCAATATTGCAAATGACTACGGTGGTGGTGCTGCGGTAGTGTTGTCGCCTTACAGTTAGATGTTACCCGTTCAATCCTCAGTTAGGGCATCTTCTGTGTGGCAACATGCATGAACGGGCGTTCCTTCATGGAAGGTTGTGCATTAGGGCTGGCAAGCCAGCACGTAAAACTCTACTGCCAATCATTAGTGGACCGGAGTTCCGCTGTGGCGACCCCTAACCGGGAAAAGCCGAAAGACACAAAGACACATAGATGAGCAATATTGCATAAGCAAAAACACTCTGTGTAAGCACTATGCAGAACCTACATCGAGTTTATCCAACCTCTTGTCAACCCTGACAAGGCCCAAGATTATCACTGCTCTACCTAATTTAAAAAAAATTAAATAAATAAAGAAGAAATTACCAAAAATAAATAAAACACACCTACCATGATTATGGGGAAAACGTTCTCCTTCTAGTCAGAATAAGTGAGTCATTTATATCATTTGGAAAAATTCTTGATATTTATTTGGGAAGTAGAAATATGAATATGAGATTACAGCAATCAAGATTCTTGAAAGAGTATAGGTTGCGAACTTGACAACTGAACATGTTAACATAGCAAGCAATCAACCTTTAGAACTATATGTTTTTTCTGCGTGTGTGTGTGTGTGTGTGTGTGTGTGTGTGTGTGTGTGTGTGTGTGTGTGTGTGTGTGTGTGTGTGTGTGTGTGTGTGTGTGTGTGTGTTGCACTATAGATAAACTGCCACAATACTACAGTATTCTGCAATTAGCAATCCTGCTATTGTTCTAATTTATAAAACAATTGTTGGGCGATGGTTTGCTAATGCCATGCAACTGAAGGCTAAGAACCATTATCTCACAGATGACAAGTAAAATTATGGACAAACCCATTTATATTGTTTATATAAACAGTATCATATATATTGTTATTTCTGTTATACAAGCAAGTTGGCTTCTTAACTTCATATCAAAGCAGCATATTTTGAATGTCATAATGTCATTCCAAAGATGATGACCATTGTTTTTTCCAAAGTATCATCAACTTCAGAACATCAAGACACAGGTGAATAGGTCAAATAAATAAACAAATAAATATGTGAGGTTAATACAGAAACAAAAGCAAAGTAGATTAATACATTAAGGAAGTCAAGCAGCAACTTCCAGTACAGAGTCCATGGCACAACCATAAAATCACAAATAGATAAACTCAAGTGCTAAATATATATAAATAAATAAGTGTACAAACCTGGACAAAATACATCAACTCCTCTACAATCATTATATCAAATACCAACTTTAAGTTTGCATGCTGTGAAACAACACAAACAAGAATAACTGAACTGATAACCCCGTCTTTGAATGGCTATGTCATTAACTACTCTACGAAAGAGCAACTCACCAAAATTCACAGCAACCATCACTCACAAACTACTGCCATATATGTTGTATGACATTGTTTTACCAAATATTTGTACTTCCCTGATTGATTTATTTATTGATTACTTAATTTACTTTCTCAGCTGTGGCTTGATATCCTAAAGCTGTTGATACTTTGTTTAGGAACAAAGATGTTCTACAACTTTATAAATGTGTCCTGTTGGAGATTTCCTGTTTTGATTAGAAGTTAGAAAGCCAGACAGTTCACCTAAGTGAAAGCCTTTGTTTGATGTTCTGCAATACTGTCAAAACAGTACTCAGGACTGTTTATAGTAACACTTTTGATAATTAACGTAGATTAATAGGGTCTTTATTAAATAAAGGAATGCTTAAAAAAGGGAATGCTGATTTATTGAACCCATGTAAGCGAAAACTTACAATCCCGAACACTTAGAACAGCAATTTTTTTCCCTTGGAAAAAATCACTGTTCCACAAAAGAAGAAAAAAAACTTTAAAACGTTACATAAAGTGGGGAGCTTCACCTCCCACACCCCCCCCGATGTGGGGGGCTGTGCCCCCCATACACCCCTGCTTAAATGTACCAACTCTGAGATCGCACTACAGTGATGAAAATGGCAAAGTAATGGAGGCAGCTAAGCAGTTTCTTTCCCAGGGAAAGAAATCGGTTATATGCCATTTCGCTATTTTGCCATTTCGCAGTTTCAAGTTAGGTCAAGACGCATTCAAAAGAACGCGTCTTTGATCATATAATAGGAAGCCGATTAATAGTATATGCTTCATAAAATAGAATAAAACACGAAGGGCAGGATTCACGAAGGCTTGCACGGAGTGTAAGAGACGTGTAACACTTCATGCAAGCCTCGCGATCCAGGAACAGCCCTAAACTCTGTGTAAGAGACCAGCTAAAACGTCTCTTACACGGACTGGGCATGGATATGCTAAATACCTCACTTGCAGACAAAAGGTATGCAAATGAGGTATATTAGTGATCCACGAAGCAGAAACCAGCCCGTGTAAGAGACGTTTTAGCTGCAGAAATGTACTCAGTTGACAACTGAGTACGTTTCTGCAAAAATCACAATGGAGCCATGTCAGCTCCAAATAAAGGGTGCATATGTGTTAGGCAGCATGCCAATGGCCAAATATGTGGCCATTGGCAAGGTAGCCCGATGCAAAAATTATAAAAATAAAAAGATGTTTAAACGCAGCGCAGCCTCGCGCAAACGGGTTGTGCTGTAAAAAACATAAAAATGAAGGTTAGAAACCCACAAATGTGGGTTTTATGCAATACATGGAATGACAATGCAGGGACCAGCAGACCAAAAACAACATGGCCACCGTGTAGTGGTTGCTAAGGGGGGAAGCTGAGTCTAAGACATGTAACTAAGCATTAGTAGGCAATCTCATGTAAATGAGGGTTAGGATACTGAATCCAACAGTTACGTAGCAAATGAGCACAGTCTGAGTAGTGTAAGAGATACATAAGGGGGAGGAATACAGTAGGAGATAGGTGACATCACAGGGGGGGAATGGTAGAAAGAAATGCAGTTCATTGGAGGTCAGTGTAACATGACAGATGACAGACACAGATCAGGGAAAGAGAAGTGCCACAAGATAAGCATGGGAAAGTCAAGAAATGGAAGGTGTACACTGTTACTTACACCAAAGTTTCTTGCTGGGCGTGCATGCGCACGTGTGTGCACCATGAAGCGCGAGTAGGGCAGTGTGCGCGTGTGTAAGGCAGACTGAGCATGTGGAAGCATGTTGGCAGATGTTTAACACTGTTTGCACTGGTGTGCACGCGTTTTAACCCAAATAGGCAGATCCTGAACCATGCAAGCATGTGTGCGTGCGTGTAAGCCACTGTGAGTGTGTTTCTGCTGGTATGCACGCTGCTCCCCCCTGAGGAAACAGAAAGGAAAAAGGAAGCAACAGAATTAGTAGGAAGCTAGCAGGGAATACTGCTGGAGCTAGCAGGTGAAAACAATTAGAAGCAGGCAATTACACAGGCAAAATAGTAGCCCAGCCCAGCACTTAAAACTCTGCAAACAGCAGTGCAGGATGCTTCTCTCAAGAGACACTGCAAGACAGGAGTAAGCTATTTGAAGTGAAAACTGAAAAATCTGAACTCAGAGCAGAAATGTTAGGGGCTGCCATAGCTGTCATAATGAGACATAGGTGACTTGCTGAGGGTGGTGACAATGCAGATGGTGCCAGACAACCCACAGTGAGGAGACGGAGAAGAGTGTACAGGCCCAGGGTCACCTACCATGGGTTACATGAGCTGGAGATAGAGCGCTATAGAGTGGACAGAGAGCTCCTGCAGCAAATAGTTGAGCTGTGCAGGCCACGCCTCACACACAGAACCAACAGAGGGGAACCCATCCCAGTTGAAACCAAGGTATGTGTTGGCCTAAGAATACTAGCAACAGGTACCTTCGAAAGACCAACTGGTGATATGATGGGGATATCACAGGCATCAGCCTCCAGGGTACTGCACTAGTTACTGGATGCCATGTCAGCACATGTCATTGATCATGTATATTTCCCCAATGCCCGTGAGGTATTGGCCAGCAATATGCATCTCTTCCAGCAAATAGCGGAATACCCTGAGGTAGTGGGTGCAATAGACTGCACGCACATACGCATCAAATCACCAGCTGGTGAGAGGGGTAAGGCCTACATTAACCGCAAGGGCTTCCCCTCCATCAACTGCCAGGTCGTGTGTGATGCCCAGGGCATAATAATGAATGTGTGTGCTGGCTGCCCTGGGAGCTACCATGATTCCCACATCTGGCATTTGACACAGCTGTACCAGACATTTGCAAATGGGGACATCCCACATGGACACCTAGTGGGGGATGCAAGTTATGCACTGGAGCCATGGCTGATGACACCCATCAGAAATGCACACACAACTGAACAGGAACGTCATAATGAGGCACACGCACAAACACGTAATGTAATAGAGCGTGTGTTTGGGCTGCTCAAGTCATGGTTCCGGTGTCTGGACACATCTGGGGGAGCCTTGCAGTACACACCAACTACATGTACCCAAATTGTCATGGTATGTGCTATGCTACATAATATGATCTTGCGAAAACAGCTGCAGCAGGACCAGCATAGGGCTGGGCCAAACAGCCCCCCACCATTGCCAAGGCCATCACAGGCAGAGCGTGACTCAGAGGAGGAACAACCTGAGACTGCCCCAGTAGGCAGAAGGAGGTGTGCCCAGTATGCCCTGGCCTTGGCAAAGAGGCAATGCATAGCACATACACTGGCTCAGTAGGAACCCTGGGAATGATACCCCCTCTGACTCACTCAAATAATAACAGGGATGCCTAAAATGACATGTCCTGCTCACAAACATGTACAGGGATTGTAATATGCGCATCCGACAGAGACAGCTCTGCAGCACCACCTGAGGCAGGAATGCCATGTGTTAAGTAATGTAACACCATGTACTATATGCACACCTGAGGACCCTGACTAACATCCACCCTCACCAAGCATGAAGCCACAAAATGATGATGGGATGATCAATTGCAATAACTGGCTGAAGTAATGCAGTCAGTCAAAGGGGAGCCAATGTGTTTCAGCCTGGGAAGACATGCGGAGCATGACATGATGCACCACCTGCTAGGGGTGGCGTGCACCTATCAGTCCAGGCCCCATGGATACTGGCAAAGGCTGTCAGTACCCACAGCATGCCCTGAATAGGTAAGTCTCAAAACACAGACCCACCTTCATATGTACCACAAGGGATAGGAACCTAGATGTAATGCTACCCAATGCCAGAAGTCTAAACAGCAAGATGCATGCAGTGTAAATGCACACAGTATGGAGAATGTTGATATCAGTCCTGTAATGGAAAACTGGGTCAAGGCTCACATCAGCACCCTAACGCTACCAGGTTACACCTCATACTGTGCTGTACAGCCACAAAACATGGAAAAAGCTACAAAAGGAGGGTGACTAGCAATAAATGTCAAGGATAACCACACCCCCATGTCGGTACCACAACAAGAAGCAGCATGGATTAGCCATGGTCAAATACCAATGGCTAAAACCGCCACCCAGTATATAGCCTGCTGCAGACTACTGTCCTAATACCAGGAACTGCACCTGGCCTATGTTGGAATACATGAATATATCAAGCCCCCCAAACCACATTATATTGCTTGACTGAAAATTCCCAGACATAGACTGGGAGCATTATACTAGCACCAACACAGTAGGAGAAAAGTTCACAGAATCCATAAACCAAAATGCCCAGGAACAACGTACCACTCCCACAAGAGGGGTAAGCATACTGGATGTGATAATCAGCAACATGTATACTGGATGGCAAGATGAGAAGTGTATCCCTCACTGGTAAGACCAGACCATAGAGTAATCACACTGGATATACACACCCTGACCACAGTCCCTGGCCAGAAAACCACAGTGAAAAACATGTGTAAAGCATAGGTTGCACCCCTCCAAACCGATGTGGAATCCACGAGAGGCCCTGTGCAAGTGCAGAATATGGGACACACCACAGAACATGTTATACAGGCATTCCATGAACACAGCCAGGAATGCTTGGAGTATGCAATCACAAATAACAACAAGACACAATGCCATACACTCAGGCATCTGGAATGCTGGACTCCAGCCATTATCAAACCATGCAAGAGAATGAGGAAGCAACTACATGATAGAGCAAACACAAAAAGGGAAGTAATCACTGATCAGTAGTATGGCAATAAAATATGTCCACACATACAATCCACTAAGGCCAGCCACAGCAAGTAGAATCTGTGAATCCAGAGGCAATGTGACACCTGCCCCAAGTACACAGACAACCCACAACTCCCCCCAATAAATACAAATATATGGGAGAGATGCAACCATTTATCCAAACCGGAGGCTGAGCTCCCCCAACTCAGTACTGTCAAAACTAGTCAGGAGAAGAAGGTAACAACATACACCACAAACCCAGTCCCACATAGACCTATCACAACTGTAAACCAAACACATAAACACAGAAAAACATTCCCGGAGGCCCTAATTACAAACACACCACACCAACAGAAGCCTCCAAAGCAGATCCCAAGCAACCACAACCTCCAAACATAGCACATGCAACACATAGTACACAAAGCTGGTGTGCCAAACAGTTACAGGCCAGAAGGAGAAACAACATGTCTGATACAGTTGTAATAGGTGTCTGTATAGGCAGACACACTGCTGTCCCACTCACCAGACTGAACAAGGGAAAGGGTACAGTAAGCTGCCTGTAGGCTGCCACAATATGCCACATAACACAAGTACGCAGGTCACCCCAAAGCAAGCAGAAATATGATGCACTCATTGTTCATGCTGGTGTGAATGACCTGAGATGTACCTCCCTGGAATACATTAAAAGAGACATGGATGAGCTCTCTGAGTATGTACCCCAGGCCGGTATGACACTGGCCGGTTGCAGCATCCAACCCTCACCAAGAATGATGCCACAGTACAAATACAGAATGATCAGCTTTAACAGGTGGCACAGTTACAGCTGTCAGTCCAAGAGGGTCTAATGTCTGTCTGCTTGAGATGTCATGCATGACAAGCCATGCTGCTGTTCCAGGGATGGCTTGCACCTGTTACCCCTGGGTGTCTGGATACTGGATAAGGCCTTTGCCACCTCCATAGAGCCGTACGTAGGCAAGGCCAAAAAGATTAACCCACCACCCTAGAAAACATAAGTGGTAAGAAACATAAGGGTAATGCTGACCAATGCCAGATGTGTAAACTGCAATATGCATGCCCTTGAGGCACTTCCCAGTATGGAGAACATCGATGTCTGTGCAGTGACAGAAGTCTGCTGCAAGCCTACTGATAGCACACCAGCACTACCAGGTTATACCACATATCATGCGTTATGGCCCCAACACCTGGACCAAAACATCAAAGGAGGGGGAGTATCCATATGAAGCACAGACACCCATACGGCCAGGTAACTGACAATGCACAAAGCAGCGGAGACCACCCATGTGCACCTAAGTGTAGTCAAAACTGCTGTACAGTCTGTAGCATGCGACAGACCACACTCTCACACACAAGAACCCCACCCAGACATCCTGAAGACACTGGACAGTATGAATGTCCCACCAAATACCAGACAAGGTACTCACAAATTACCACATAGGTGGTAAACCATTATGTATGCAAGGAGTAATCAGGGACCTAGGGGCACAAGTCGACAGTAACCTGTCATGTGACACTCACAATGCCAATGTGGCTAGGAAGACTGTCTATATTGGACACCGTATCATGAAAGGATTCACATCTACATCAACAGAGGTCACTGTGCCCCTGTACTGTTCCCTTATCACACTCATAATCTAGTACAATGACTCATATGGGATGTACCGTATCTGGCACCTGCAGCGGTTTGGAAGACCTCAAAGGTACCCCACCAAGAGGATAAAGGGTGTCAAATATATGTCATATGCTGCCTGGCTGTAGACACCCCAGCTGAATGCAGTCACAGACTGCCTACAGAGAGGCATTGTATGTCTGTTGTACAAGGCCATGTCCAACACAGGAGTAATGGACATGCTCCACCACAGGAAATCAAAGCCAATGGAGCTGTGAGAGTGACAGATGTCAGCCTCAACACGTAATGAAATAGGATGTGCTGGAGGGACAGATACATAACCCAGAGGCTCCCCACACCCAGAAACAGGATCCCAATCCATGTTAGGCAGAGCCCCTCACTGACACCCCTCAACAGGAATATTGCCAAGTGGATGGATGATCATACATGTACACTGGGGGTCTTCACTGTGTCACGTCCAGACAGAGGCACAGTAAAGCAAATCATAAATGGCCATAATAGTCACATAGCAAGGGGTGGCAAAAGAAACACACACTCTGGCTTGGCTTACTAATGCCCTAGGGTGGATAGCCTAGTATGAACCCATGAACCTATGAAGATACAAATTGTACAGGACACTAAGGATAATCACAAGGCTTACTTAACTGATGGTAGGAACCATGTTGGGAATTCACAGATATGCTCTGAATCACACAGATATTACAAACAACATACCAAACACACACACATATTGCCAACATACAACCTGACAGGTTCAGTGCAAACCCCCCCCCCCCCCAGAATGCAAAATATCTATCCCAGCAGACTGCTGGCCCCCTGACATTGCAGATGATGAGGTAACAGCCATCATCTGCAAAGCAAAACACACAGCAGCAAAGGTATGTGATGGTGTCCTGAGCTGAGGCCAACATGGACTCCAAGAATAATGGAATGCCAAATCACACTACTGCCCAATGTCAGCCTTACCACAGGATATCTACCCAAAGAGCAGTGTACAACAACAGTGGTCCTTCACAACAAAGGTGTTGCCTGAATGGATACTGCAAACTACCACCCCAGGATCCTGACAAGCTTAGTCTGCACAGCTATGGAAAGGATCAGTATGTACCGCAGATATAAAGCTATCGTGGACCTACTGACACCGGACACTACACTGTGTGGCTGTCGTAACTGCAGATCCTGCCCCTAAACATGTTTGACCCATTTGAAACAGTCATTAAGGTCATTGATGAGGGCAATGTGGTCCACACAGCGTAGCTGGACCGTGCATATGCTTCCATACAATGCACTACGAATTCAGTATGGATATGTTCACCAGCTTAAATATATACCCCTATGTCAGTAGAGGGGTTGCAAACCAGACTAAGGACAGAACTGACATGGTCAGACATGCTGCATCCATGTCAGACTACAAAGCAGATATGAGTGGCATCCCACAAGGCTTGGTCCTGGGACCCCCCCCCGTTCCGTATATATGTCCCATAGGTACAGGCCAACATGGAAGGACTGTGACTGAACATGTATGCAGAGGAGTACAAACAGCCCACCATAGCCGACCCCCAGCTGACACAAGCAACCCACAAAAGGGCCACCTAGAAACAGACAACTGGAGCCATAGCCATGTCAGCAAGCTAATTGCAGAACTGTGTATAGACAACCACCGTGGATATACAGTAAGTGCCCACAAATTACCACACAGGTGTTAACCCATTATGTACCTAACATGTAATGAGAGACCTGGGGACACAAAGTGATAGATATCCTGCATTGGACAAACATGTGGCTGTAGTGTTTGCAGAAACATACCATATACCCACCCAATCATGAAGGTTGTCAGATGTAGATAAGGGGAGGTCACTGTGGCTCTGCAGTCATTCTTCATCAGCGTCACAATTGACTACAATAGCCCCTGTGGGATATACCTCAGCAGACATCTCCATCAACTGTAAAGTCCACAACAGTACCCCACCAAGAGTAGCAAAGGGCATGAACAGATGCCATGTGTTGCCTGAGTAAACAAACAGCAGCTCCACACACTGCCATACTGCCCACCCAGAGGCAAGCTGTGCCTGATGTATGAAGCCATGTCCAAGCTGGAATAAATGAACATGCTGCACCTTGTACAATCTGAATGGCAGTGAGCTATGCACATGAGAGACCTGAACCCCAGCACTGACATACATAGGACAAGCTGTACAGAATGATCCATAACACAAAAGGCACCCCCACTCTTGAGTAAACACCCAGTACAGGTTGGCCAGAGAGTCACCTATCGACACCCCTCAAGAGGAATCCCAATGAGTGGATGGGAGATGGTAGGTTAACCCTGGGTATCACTGTTATGTCAGAGGTAGACAGAGGCACAGTATACTAACCATGACATATGTCATGGCAAACTCCAGTTACAATGTGTGTCGAAGGACAAACACACTCTGTGACTAGCATCAGAAATGGCCTAGGGAACATCGCTAGTGTTTGCCAATGTCCACCTATGTTGTGGAATACACTACCAATGTTGGATAAGCCTGGTGTAGGTAGTCCATATCTGAACATAATGCAACATGGTCATATGTGCACAGCTGGCCCCTACACAGTCTGTTGTGTTCACTATGAAGATGTCAAGCAGTGATAGGAGTAAAGCCCAGGATACTGTCCACCACAGTGAAAGTACTGAACCAGTACACTATACGGTACTACAGTGTTAGGTCATTATGAAAGGATGTCGACAACTGCATGCAAAGTATCTCATGCAATCCCTGCAGGCACAGTATAATCCGTGTTGTGGCAGACACGAAGCAGTTGGCCAGTTAGTACACAACATGACACCCAACACACAACCATAAACGTGAGATATTGTTGAAGTTCACACACACCCAAATATGTGGTGGACTTCAGAGTTCAACATATGGAAAGCTCACACTGGGCATGCTTGCACACTTTGATAAATGAGGCATATGTCAGACAACATGCCATGGAAAGGCTGAACTGGGCATGCTCACACACTTAGGCCATATCTCCGTTTAGCAGTTGGCCACACATATCTGGTATTTGTACGTGTCATTCCAGGAACCAACCACAGCACAGCAATCTGCCCAGTGCACACAGTAAATGACTACAGAGACATAAGTGATATAGTGGATCGCCCTCATATTCAAACATCTTCCACAGATACACAAGTTGTTCATAGGAACAGGGAATGCTATGGCAATAAAGACCTGCAAACAGTCTAACAGCACAACAAATATTGTGCATCTGACAACTGAACATATGGGTGTAGAGGTCAATACTAGGCTTGTTGCCCTAGAGAATGACAGCTTAGCCAACGTGTGCTTGGCATCTGCATCCCCAGTACAGTAGGCTACTGTGCCACTGTAAAGTAGGTCACATAAGGCAACATGTGAGGCTAGTGAGCTGTGCCTCTGTCAAGAAGGGGCACAGTGGAGATCCCAGGGTTTGAATGTGCTAAGCCACAGCCATGTTGTTGGTGTGTGCTGGAAGAGGGTTGCAGAGGACCTCTAACAGTAAGTGGGCGTCAATAACAGACTGAGGGGAGCCCTATCTGCATTGTCTGGACAATTCCACTGTCAACACTGTGTTGTGATGATTATGTGGGAATGAAGTGTCATGCCGGTACTGTTCACAGATGTCCTCCCTCTGTGGGCTACAGCTCTGCAATGTATTAGCTCACTCTGTCTGTTGGATGGCTCATATATGGCTGGTGTACACCTGACAGGTGTCTTGTTGTGGAGCAGTCATGTGTATATGTGGGATAGCATGATCAATGCAAACCTTACACATGCTCATAGAATGCAATTGTCAAGGATTATGCAGAGTGGCCAGTATAGTCCCCCAGCATGGGTCCTTTGAAGTCGTCCACCCCAGTCTTCACAAGTGTAGAGTCTGCTTGTGCTAAATACAGTTTGTTTGCAGTGACAATGTTGCCTGGGGGTGGGGATGGGATATGGATGTCCAGGGAAAGGTGGGTATGGTCAGATATCAACAATGGTGGTCTACCTCTGATGTGGAACAGTGAGTACCCATGTTGCAGATGGACAGGTGCAATATGTGTTCCCCCATGTGGCTGTGGTGAGCGGTTCTGCCATAGCACATGGACCCACAAGTTGTAGTGGCTGTAGGGTAAAGTGGTAGAGGCCTGAGTAGTTCCCACACACAATATGCCTGTACCTGATGTTAACAACTGGAATGGTGTATGTGAACACCTGCATATCCCGGCACTGTTCCCAGGGAAGCAAAGTGTGTGTCCTGGATGTGGGAGTGGTGTTCTGGACTGGTTCTGTTGTGTGTTACAGGTCCTGTGGTCACAAAGCATGGTATAGAACATAACCTGCCAGTGCGATGTGCATATCTGACCCTGATGTAGGTGGCTGCAAATGCATATATATATATATATGCTATCCCCCACCTGACAGGTAGTACTAGATGTACATACCTCTGTAGAAATAAAGATGTCAGCACCCTATAAATATTGCACGTGCAGAGCAGATGCCCAGTAATTTGGTTAGTGCTCTCTGCTAATGCGTCTCCCTCAAGTGTCATAATATAGGTAGGTAGGAGTTCGAACCATGCAAATGCTCAGTGTGTGTGTGTGGGTGAGCGTGGTTGATGTGTGTGCAAGTCTGTGTGAGGGAGATGTCCTTTTTGGCAACTGTGAAAGCACTCTACAGGATGCACATTCCCCTATCTAAGCACGGATGATGTCAGCACCCTATAAGTACAGCAGGAGAAGGGAAACCTCCCAGTAATTCAAATAGCGTGCTCCGCTAATGCGCCTGTCACGAGTGTCATAACATAGTTAAGTAGGGGTTTGAATTCTGCAACTGCCCAGTGTGTGTGGAGGGGGGGTTAGTGTGTGTGCAAGTCTTTGTGAGGGAGATGTCCATTTTGGCAACTGTGAAAGCACTCTACAGGATGCACATTCCCCTATCTAAGCACGGATGATGTCAGCACCCTATAAGTACAGCAGGAGAAGGGAAACCTCTCAGTAATTTGAATAGTGCACTCCGCTAATGCATCTGTCATGAGTGTCATAACACAGTTAGGTAGGGTTTTGAATCCTGCAACTGTCCAGTATGTGTGGAGGGGGGTTAGTGTGTGTGCAAGTCTGTGTGAGGGAGATGTCCCTTTTGGCAACTGTGAAAGCACGCTACAGGATGCACATTCCCCAATCTAAGCACGGATGGTGTCAGCACCCTATAAGTACAGCAGGAGAAGGGAAACCTCCCAGTAATTCGAATAGCGTGCTCTGTTAATGCGTCTGTCATGAGTGTCATAACATAGTTAAGTAGGAGGTTGAATTCTGCAACTGTCCAGTGTGTGTGGGGGGGGCTTAGTGTGTTTTAAGTCTGTGTGGAGGAGATGTCCCTTTTGGCAACTGTGAAAGCACTCTACAGGATGCACATTCCTCTATCTAAGCACGGATGATGTCAGCACCCTATAAGTACAGCAGGAGAAGGGAAACCTCCCAGTAATTTGAATAGCGCACTCCGCTAATGCGTCTCTCTCAAGTGTCATAACATAGTTAGGTAGGACAAATAAATCCCAGTCCAGGTCGAACCTCAGGTTTATTCCAACAAACACACAACGTAGTCAACAGAATACATGCAGAAAATGCTAACGCCACCAAATACAACGTTTTCGTCTTCAACTTTATCATAAATACATCATGAATAAAGTGCTTAGTGCTTAAATATCATCCACCCTTATTTTTTAAAAAAGAACAACCAATCCCATAGGACCAATTGCTAAATTGCATTAATTAAAAACTTCATGTGTTAATTACAAACATTATCCATAAAAAACTTATTTAAAATGAAAAATATATATATATGTATATATATATCTTGAAAAACAAATGAGCTTGTATTTTAAAACATCTTCAATAAACAGTGTGTTGTAAAATTACTATAAAAACGTGTGTTGAACCCTAATATTATAACTTTAGTTAATTCAAAAAACTCACTTTGAAATTGGAACCTGGGTTGTTTGATGAAAAATTGGCATTTGCAACTATGGACGTAGTGGACTTATTCACATGTATTCCACACGATGTGGGGATGACATGGTTTGAAGAAATGTTAGTGACAAGTAAGAAGATTGACCAGAAAGATTTTAGAAATAGTTTGATTTTGATGGAAATAGTTTTGAAAAATAATTTTATCTATTTCCAAGGGGAATACTTCAAACAGGAGAAAGGGGTGGCAATGGGTGCACATTGTGCACCTACGTATGCCAATATCATCATGGCATACTGGGAGAACAAATATTTGACAAATTCACCCTACAGGGATGGATGGGTTTTATATTGTAGATTCCTAGACGATCTCTGTTTCCTTTGGAATGACAATTATGAAAGTTTCAACCAACTAGTGAGTTATGTGAATGAAACTACTGATTTTTTGAAATTCACTAATAATTTTAATGAAGATGAATTACAATATTTGGACGTCCATATTGAGAAGAAAAATGGTAAATTTGCTTCTGAGGTTTACAGGAAGGATACCTTTTCCAACTCCTACCTACATTACACTAGCTGTCACCCTCCACACCAAAAGAAGAGCATTGTCAAAGGCCAGTTAGTACGTTTAAGTAGAATGACATCAGAAGATGACAATTTTCTTCAAGGAGCTGACTTTTTAAGGGGCCTGTTCATTAACAGGGGGTATCCGCAAGAGTTTTTTAATGAAATACTGGATGAAGTAAAAGAAACGAAAGGATTTATTTGCACCTATTTTAGGGCAAGGGCAAATTCAGCCAATAATTATCCAGGAAAAGAAACCTTGTGATCAATATGAATCAGGACTTATTACCACTTATGGAGGTCAGTCGGGTCTCATCAAAAAAATCTTTAATAGGGAATGGAACAATTTTTCTAAAGTGTCTGATTTGGGTCACATTTTTGAAAAAGATTTAGTTTATACATACCGGAAGGGTAATACTATTAAAAATATTTTAGAAAAAGGTTTTAATTATAAAAAAAACAGTCAAAAAATAGGATTACACAAATGTGGTAGGTGCAACTATTGCAAGTATTTGATATGTGGCAATCAACTTTACTTGCAGGCAAGGGGGAAAAACTTTACTTGAATAATTTTGCAAACTGCGATACTAATGGGATTATTTATATCTCTTTATGTAAGTAATGCAACTCCTTTTACATTGGTAAAAGTGAAAGAAAGCTGAGACAAAGAATCTATGAGCATTTATATGACATCAGAGTTAAAAAAGAAACAAACGCCTTATATAAACATACCCTGGGTTGTAAGAACTCTAGCTTTAGATTCTTTGTCCTTGAAGTTGTACCAACTAACCCTAGGGGAGGTATGTGGGAAACTCTCATTGAATATAGAGAGCTTTACTGGCAAATTGTACTTGATTCAAGTAGGAATTTTGGCCTTAATGAGTTTGTGTCCCTGGTACCAGTCCTTAAATTAAGGGCAGCCAAATTATAATAGTTTTTGAGGTAGTGTATACACATCAATACAATATTAACAATTTTACAATTTTGTCTCCTACCATCAGTATTTTATTGCTTTAATAAAAATTAATCAGTTAGGTCTGTTTTATTATAAATGTTCATTTTCTTTCTTTTTAGTGAGATTTTAGAGGTCATACTATTTTTTTACCACATGATGGGGCAATACCTTTTTTCAAAGTGAGTTTTTTGAATTAACTAAAGTTTTAATATTAGGGTTCAACACACGTTTTTATAGTAATTTTACAACAAACTGTTTATTGAAGATGTTTTAAAATATAAGCTCATTTGTTTTTCAAGATATATATATACATATATATATATTTTTCGTTTTAAATAAGTTTTTTATGGATAATGTTTGTAATTAACACATGAAGTTTTTAATTAATGCAATTTAGAAAATGGTCCTATGGGATTGGTTGTTCTTTTTTAAAAAATAAGGGTGGATGATATTTAAGCACTAAGCACTTTATTCATGATGTATTTATGATAAAGTTGAAGACGAAAACGTTGTATTTGGTGGTGTTAGCATTTTCTGCGTGTATTCTGTTGACTGCGTTGTGTGTTTGTTGGAATAAACCTGAGGTTCGACCTGGACTGGGATTTATTTGTGCTAGTGTGGTGGACCTTTTCATTTACAAGTTTTCTTTTCCACTACTGGTTGGCATTTTACTTTATTAGTTATGGATATTCAACCCAGCGCAGATTCCGGTTCCAGGGGCTCCGAAACAGGGGAACTTCGTAAGCTGATTGGGCAGTTGACACAGCTTGTCGAACTGTTAACGCCCATCAGCAAATCCATGGCCACGATGCTTTCGGCGTCTATACCAGCAAACCAGGAAGTAATAAATGAGTGTGGTGGAGCGAGAAAGAAAGTTAACAAGGATCCTTTACCTTTACCAGTGACTCCAGAGGAGGTTTTAAGAGAGAACTGTAGCTTCGATGGTTTTCCACACATCACCTTAAACGATGCAGATGATGTGCATGAGGAGGAAAATAGACCAAGAAGGCAAAGAAGTCATACTCGAAGACTGTCGGGGACTGACAGGATTAACACAGGTACTCAAATGCGAGTAACAGACATTTTGAATGTTCAATACGATTTTAACAGGCAGCGTGTTAACGCTAATTATTCAGCTTCCTACAAAGCTATGTTAAACGATTTAGACTTCTTTTTATTTAAGTACAAAACCTTGGATATGGACAATAGTTATTTGAAACATTGCTTGTCACTTAAAATAGTCCCTAAGGGACTCAGAGTGTGTAAATACCCTAACAATATTGTTGAAGGGTCAGTCTTTTATGAAGAACTTATTAATATATTTGACAATTGTGGTTTTCAAATCATGAACGCTATTATTAGGAATAATGAGGCAGAAATGTTAAAACTGCGAGTTGATATAGACAATATAAACAAAGCTATATTAAGTGATCTCATGTACACTGTTGACTGTGAGAGAGATAAGTATCATAAACTGTTGAAGAATATTGAGTTCAAATGCCATGAAGTACTGGATAGGATGCCATGAAGTACTGGATAGGAAAATGGGTAAGATTAATAGGGATATGAAGGAATATGCTGACAAAATATATTACCCTAAACCTAAAACTTCCCACAGGAGGGGTTATGGTAATTGGTCTAAAGAAAACACTGAAATGGCATCAGAAGGGACTGACAATTCTGACACACACCCTGATAGTAATGAATTTCCTCAGCTTAGAAGATCTGAAAGGCTGATGGAAAAGGAAAGGGTAGCCTACAATTCAAAAAAACTTCATGGGGAGGGGGTGGCAACCACATGGAAGGAACGAGAGGGTGTGGAACTGACCCCAAATATTACAATGAATAACAACAAATGGACTTATAAGGACTATCATATTTTTAACTATTCAGGTGTAATGGTGAACAAAACTCACTTCGACTTGTTTTCAAAAGGTTTTACATTCATACCCAGACAGAAAACTGATATTTTTAAGCTTTTAGTGGACATTAAACTTTTTATTAGGAAGAAAAATTTACAATTGTTTTTTAAAGGTAAGCCTGTTGATACTAAAGGAATAGATTTTAAGCGTAAGAGTATATTTAATCCCCCCATTCATCCTCAATTAAGGAATTTTGGATTAAAAGTGGAAAGTGAGATTAGGGCTGCTTTAGAACAAGAGCAGGTACATCCTAATCTAACAGGTGAAGAATATATTACACTAAGAGAGATCAGTCAAAATCAGAACATAAGAGTTATGAAACCGGATAAGGGTGGGGGAACTGTAATTATGGATACAATGCAGTACGATGGTAAGATGATGGAAATTTTAAATAATACTGATAAGTATTCAAGGGCATCTATTAATGAAATAAACATTGCTTATCAAAAAATCCAAGTTATATTACACAATTTGTTTTTGGATGGTTCTATTAACTGGGAGACTTATCAATACCTAAGGGTGGACAAACCTAAAGTTCCTTGTATTTTTGTAATACCCAAAGTACATAAGGATGACATCAACCCACCCTTGAGACCAATAGTATCTGCTGAAGGCTCTGTGACTGCACCTCTGGCGAAGTATGTTGATCAAAAGGTAAAGTGTGTCCTGGATGGTCACACCCACATTTTAAAAGATTCATGGGATTTCCTTAGGAAATTGGAACCTGGGTTGTTTGATGAAAAATTGGCATTTGCAACTATGGACGTAGTGGACTTATTCACATGTATTCCACACGATGTGGGGATGACATGGTTTGAAGAAATGTTAGTGACAAGTAAGAAGATTGACCAGAAAGATTTTAGAAATAGTTTGATTTTGATGGAAATAGTTTTGAAAAATAATTTTATCTATTTCCAAGGGGAATACTTCAAACAGGAGAAAGGGGTGGCAATGGGTGCACATTGTGCACCTACGTATGCCAATATCATCATGGCATACTGGGAGAACAAATATTTGACAAATTCACCCTACAGGGACGGATGGGTTTTATATTGTAGATTCCTAGACGATCTCTGTTTCCTTTGGAATGACAATTATGAAAGTTTCAACCAACTAGTGAGTTATGTGAATGAAACTACTGATTTTTTGAAATTCACTAATAATTTTAATGAAGATGAATTACAATATTTGGACGTCCATATTGAGAAGAAAAATGGTAAATTTGCTTCTGAGGTTTACAGGAAGGATACCTTTTCCAACTCCTACCTACATTACACTAGCTGTCACCCTCCACACCAAAAGAAGAGCATTGTCAAAGGCCAGTTAGTACGTTTAAGTAGAATGACATCAGAAGATGACAATTTTCTTCAAGGAGCTGACTTTTTAAGGGGCCTGTTCATTAACAGGGGGTATCCGCAAGAGTTTTTTAATGAAATACTGGATGAAGTAAAAGAGAAACGAAAGGATTTATTTGCACCTATTTTAGGGCAAGGGCAAATTCAGCCAATAATTATCCAGGAAAAGAAACCTTGTGATCAATATGAATCAGGACTTATTACCACTTATGGAGGTCAGTCGGGTCTCATCAAAAAAATCTTTAATAGGGAATGGAACAATTTTTCTAAAGTGTCTGATTTGGGTCACATTTTTGAAAAAGATTTAGTTTATACATACCGGAAGGGTAATACTATTAAAAATATTTTAGAAAAAGGTTTTAATTATAAAAAAAACAGTCAAAAAATAGGATTACACAAATGTGGTAGGTGCAACTATTGCAAGTATTTGATATGTGGCAATCAACTTTACTTGCAGGCAAGGGGGAAAAACTTTACTTGAATAATTTTGCAAACTGCGATACTAATGGGATTATTTATATCTCTTTATGTAAGGAATGCAACTCCTTTTACATTGGTAAAAGTGAAAGAAAGCTGAGACAAAGAATCTATGAGCATTTATATGACATCAGAGTTAAAAAAGAAACAAACGCCTTATATAAACATACCCTGGGTTGTAAGAACTCTAGCTTTAGATTCTTTGTCCTTGAAGTTGTACCAACTAACCCTAGGGGAGGTATGTGGGAAACTCTCATTGAATATAGAGAGCTTTACTGGCAAATTGTACTTGATTCAAGTAGGAATTTTGGCCTTAATGAGTTTGTGTCCCTGGTACCAGTCCTTAAATTAAGGGCAGCCAAATTATAATAGTTTTTTAGGTAGTGTATACACATCAATACAATATTAACAATTTTACAATTTTGTCTCCTACCATCAGTATTTTATTGCTTTAATAAAAATTAATCAGTTAGGTCTGTTTTATTATAAATGTTCATTTTCTTTCCTTTTAGTGAGATTTTAGATGTCATACTATTTTTTTACCACATGATGGGGCAATACCTTTTTTCAAAGTGAGTTTTTTGAATTAACTAAAGTTTTAATATTAGGGTTCAACACACGTCTTTATAGTAATTTTACAACAAACTGATTATTGAAGATGTTTTAAAATGCAAGCTCATTTGTTTTTCAAGATATATAGATATACATATATATATATATTTTTCGTTTTAAATAAGTTTTTTATGGATAATATTTGTAATTAACACATGAAGTTTTTAATTAATGCAATTTAGCAATTGGTCCTATGGGATTGGTTGTTCTTTTTTAAAAAATAAGGGTGGATGATATTTAAGCACTAAGCACTTTATTCATGATGCATTTATGATAAAGTTGAAGATGAAAACGTATTTGGTGGTGTTAGCATTTTCTGCGTGTATTCTGTTGACTACTTGTGTGTTTGTTGGAATAAACCTGAGGTTCGACCTGGACTGGGATTTATTTGTGCCAGTGTGGTGGACCTTTTCGTTTACAAGTTTTCTTTTCCACTACTGGTTGGCATTTTACTTTATTAGTTATGGATATTCAACCCAGCGCAGATTCCAGTTAAAGGGGCTCCAAAACAGGGGAACTTTGTAAGCTGATTGGGCAGTTGACACAGCTTGTCGAACTGTTAATGCCCATCAGCAAATCCATGGCCACGACGCTTTCGGCGTCTATACCAGCAAACCAGGAAATAATAAATGAGTGTGGTGGAGCGAGAAAGAAAGTTAACAAGGATCCTTTACCTTTACCAGTGACTCCGGAGGAGGTTTTAAGAGAGAACTGTAGCTTCGATGGTTTTCCACACATCACCTTAAACGATGCAGATGATGTGCATGATGAGGAAAATAGACCAAGAAGGCAAAGAAGTCGTACTCAAAGACTGTCGGGGGCTGACAGGATTAACACAGGTACTCAAATGTGAGTAACAGACATTTTGAATGTTCAATACGATTTTAACAGGCAGCGTGTTAACGCTAATTATTCAGCTTCCTACAAAGTTATGTTAAGCGATTTAGACTTCTTTTTATTTAAGTACAAAACCTTGGATATGGACAATAGTTATTTGAAATATTGCTTGTCACTTAAAATAGTCCCTAAGGGACTCAGAGTGTGTAAATACCCTAACAATGTTGTTGAAGGGTCAGTCTTTTATGAAGAACTTATTAATATATTTGACAATTGTGGTTTTCAAATCATGAACGCTATTATTAGGAATAATGAGGCAGAAATGTTAAAACTGCGAGTTGATATAGACAATATAAACAAAGCTATATTAAGTGATCTCATGTACACTGTTGACTGTGAGAGAGATAAGTATCATAAACTGTTGAAGAATATTGAGTTCAAATGCCATGAAGTACTGGATAGGAAAATGGGTAAGATTAATAGGGATATGAAGGAATATGCTGACAAAATACATTACCCTAAACCTAAAACTTCCCACAGGAGGGGTTATGGTAATTGGTCTAAAGAAAACACTGAAATGGCATCAGAAGGGATTGACAATTGTGACACATACCCTGATAATAATGAATTTCCTCAGCTTAGAAGATCTGGAAGGCTGATGGAAAAGGAAAGAGTAGCCTACAATTCAAAAAACTTCATGGGGAGGGGGTGGCAACCACATGGAAGGAACGGGAGGTGTGGAACTGATCCCAAATATTACAATGAATAACAACAAATGGACTTATAAGGACTATCATATTTTTAACTATTCAGGTGTAATGGTGAACAAAACTCACTTTGACTTGTTTTCAAAAGGTTTTACATTCATACCCAGACAGAAAACTGATATTTTTAAGCTTTTAGTGGACATTAAACTTTTTATTAGGAAGAAAAATTTACAATTGTTTTTTAAAGGTAAGCCTATTGATACTAAAGGAATAGATTTTAAGCGTAAGAGTATATTTAATCCCCCCATTCTTCCTCATTTAAGGAATTTTGAATTAAAAGTGGAAAGTGAGATTAGGGCTGCTTTAGAACAAGAGCAGGTACATCCTAATCTAACAGGTGAAGAATATATTACACTATGAGAGATCAGTCAAAATCAGAACATAAGAGTTATGAAACCGGATAAAGGTGGGGGAACTGTAATTATGGATACAATACAGTACGATGGTAAGATGATGGAAATTTTAAATAATACTGATAAGTATTCAAGGGCATCTATTAATGAAATAAATATTGCTTATCAAAAAATCCAAGTTATATTACACGATTTGTTTTTGTTTGGTTCTATTAACTGGGAGACTTATCAATACCTAATGGTGGACAAACCTAAAGTTCCTTGTATTTTTGGAATACCCAAAGTACATAAGGATGACATCAACCCACCATTGAGACCAATAGTATCTGCTGAAGGCTCTGTGACTGCACCTCTGGCGAAGTATGTTGATCAAAAGGTAAAGTGTGTCCTGGATGGTCACACCCACATTTTAAAAGATTCATGGGATTTCCTTAGGAAATTGGAACCTGGGTTGTTTGATGAAAAATTGGCATTTGCAACTATGGACGTAGTGGACTTATTCACATGTATTCCACACGATGTGGGGATGACATGGTTTGAAGAAATGTTAGTGACAAGTAAGAAGATTGACCAGAAAGATTTTAGAAATAGTTTGATTTTGATGGAAATAGTTTTGAAAAATAATTTTATCTATTTCCAAGGGGAATACTTCAAACAGGAGAAAGGGTGGCAATGGGTGCACATTGTGCACCTACGTATGCCAATATCATCATGGCATACTGGGAGAACAAATATTTGACAAATTCACCCTACAGGGATGGATGGGTTTTATATTGTAGATTCCTAGACGATCTCTGTTTCCTTTGGAATGACAATTATGAAAGTTTCAACCAACTAGTGAGTTATGTGAATGAAACTACTGATTTTTTGAAATTCACTAATAATTTTAATGAAGATTAATTACAATATTTGGACGTCCATATTGAGAAGAAAAATGGTAAATTTGCTTCTGAGGTTTACAGGAAGGATACCTTTTCCAACTCCTACCTACATTACACTAGCTGTCACCCTCCACACCAAAAGAAGAGCGTTGTCAAAGGCCAGTTAGTATGTTTAAGTAGAATGACATCAGAAGATGACAATTTTCTTCAAGGAGCTGACTTTTAAGGGCCTGTTCATTAACAGGGGTATCCGCAAGAGTTTTTAATGAAATACTGGATGAAGTAAAAGAGAAACGAAAGGATTTATTTGCACCTATTTTAGGGCAAGGGCAAATTCAGCCAATAATTATCCAGGAAAAGAAACCTTGTGATCAATATGAATCAGGACTTATTACCACTTATGGAGGTCAGTCGGGTCTCATCAAAAAAATCTTTAATAGGGAATGGAACAATTTTTCTAAAGTGTCTGATTTGGGTCACATTTTTGAAAAAGATTTAGTTTATACATACCGGAAGGGTAATACTATTAAAAATATTTTAGAAAAAGGTTTTAATTATAAAAAAAACAGTCAAAAAATAGGATTACACAAATGTGGTAGGTGCAACTATTGCAAGTATTTGATATGTGGCAATCAACTTTACTTGCAGGCAAGGGGGAAAAAACTTTACTTGAATAATTTTGCAAACTGCGATACTAAAGGGATTATTTATATCTCTTTATGTAAGGAATGCAACTCCTTTTACATTGGTAAAAGTGAAAGGAAGCTGAGACAAAGAATCTATGAGCATTTATATGACATCAGAGTTAAAAAAGAAACAAACGCCTTATATAAACATACCCTGGGTTGTAAGAACTCTAGCTTTAGATTCTTTGTCCTTGAAGTTGTACCAACTAACTCTAGGGGAGGTATGTGGGAAACTCTCATTGAATATAGAGAGCTTTACTGGCAAATTGTACTTGATTCAAGTAGGAATTTTGGCCTTAATGAGTTTGTGTCCCTGGTACCAGTCCTTAAATTAAGGGCAGCCAAATTATAATAGTTTTTTAGGTAGTGTATACACATCAATACAATATTAACAATTTTACAATTTTGTCTCCTACCATCAGTATTTTATTGCTTTAATAAAAATTAATCAGTTAGGTCTGTTTTATTATAAATGTTCATTTTCTTTCCTTTTAGTGAGATTTTAGATGTCATACTATTTTTTTACCACATGATGGGGCAATACCTTTTTTCAAAGTGAGTTTTTTGAATTAACTAAAGTTTTAATATTAGGGTTCAACACACGTTTTTATAGTAATTTTACAACAAACTGATTATTGAAGATGTTTTAAAATGCAAGCTCATTTGTTTTTCAAGATATATAGATATACATATATATATATATAGATATACATATATATATATTTTTCGTTTTAAATAAGTTTTTTATGGATAATATTTGTAATTAACACATGAAGTTTTTAATTAATGCAATTTAGCAATTGGTCCTATTGGATTGGTTGTTCTTTTTTAAAAAATAAGGGTGGATGATATTTAAGCACTAAGCACTTTATTCATGATGCATTTATGATAAAGTTGAAGATGAAAACGTATTTGGTGGTGTTAGCATTTTCTGCGTGTATTCTGTTGACTACGTTGTGTGTTTGTTGGAATAAACCTGAGGTTCGACCTGGACTGGGATTTATTTGTGCCAGTGTGGTGGACCTTTTCGTTTACAAGTTTTCTTTTCCACTACTGGTTGGCATTTTACTTTATTAGTTATGGATATTCAACCCAGCGCAGATTCCAGTTAAAGGGGCTCCAAAACAGGGGAACTTTGTAAGCTGATTGGGCAGTTGACACAGCTTGTCGAACTGTTAATGCCCATCAGCAAATCCATGGCCACGACGCTTTCGGCGTCTATACCAGCAAACCAGAAAGTAATAAATGAGTGTGGTGGAGCGAGAAAGAAAGTTAACAAGGATCCTTTACCTTTACCAGTGACTCCAGAGGAGGTTTTAAGAGAGAACTGTAGCTTCGATGGTTTTCCACACATCACCTTAAACGATGCAGATGATGTGCATGAGGAGGAAAATAGACCAAGAAGGCAACGAAGTCGTACTCGAAGACTGTCGGGGACTGACAGGATTAACACAGGTACTCAAATGCGAGTAACAGACATTTTGAATGTTCAATACGATTTTAACAGGCAGCGTGTTAACGCTAATTATTCAGCTTCCTACAAAGTTATGTTAAGCGATTTAGACTTCTTTTTATTTAAGTACAAAACCTTGGATATGGACAATAGTTATTTGAAATATTGCTTGTCACTTAAAATAGTCCCTAAGGGACTCAGAGTGTGTAAATACCCTAACAATGTTGTTGAAGGGTCAGTCTTTTATGAAGAACTTATTAATATATTTGACAATTGTGGTTTTCAAATCATGAACGCTATTATTAGGAATAATGAGGCAGAAATGTTAAAACTGCGAGTTGATATAGACAATATAAACAAAGCTATATTAAGTGATCTCATGTACACTGTTGACTGTGAGAGAGATAAGTATCATAAACTGTTGAAGAATATTGAGTTCAAATGCCATGAAGTACTGGATAGGAAAATGGGTAAGATTAATAGGGATATGAAGGAATATGCTGACAAAATACATTACCCTAAACCTAAAACTTCCCACAGGAGGGGTTATGGTAATTGGTCTAAAGAAAACACTGAAATGGCATCAGAAGGGATTGACAATTGTGACACATACCCTGATAATAATGAATTTCCTCAGCTTAGAAGATCTGGAAGGCTGATGGAAAAGGAAAGAGTAGCCTACAATTCAAAAAACTTCATGGGGAGGGGGTGGCAACCACATGGAAGGAACGGGAGGGTGTGGAACTGATCCCAAATATTACAATGAATAACAACAAATGGACTTATAAGGACTATCATATTTTTAACTATTCAGGTGTAATGGTGAACAAAACTCACTTTGACTTGTTTTCAAAAGGTTTTACATTCATACCCAGACAGAAAACTGATATTTTTAAGCTTTTAGTGGACATTAAACTTTTTATTAGGAAGAAAAATTTACAATTGTTTTTTAAAGGTAAGCCTATTGATACTAAAGGAATAGATTTTAAGCGTAAGAGTATATTTAATCCCCCCATTCTTCCTCAGTTAAGGAATTTTGAATTAAAAGTGGAAAGTGAGATTAGGGCTGCTTTAGAACAAGAGCAGGTACATCCTAATCTAACAGGTGAAGAATATATTACACTATGAGAGATCAGTCAAAATCAGAACATAAGAGTTATGAAACCGGATAAAGGTGGGGGAACTGTAATTATGGATACAATACAGTACGATGGTAAGATGATGGAAATTTTAAATAATACTGATAAGTATTCAAGGGCATCTATTAATGAAATAAATATTGCTTATCAAAAAATCCAAGTTATATTACACGATTTGTTTTTGTTTGGTTCTATTAACTGGGAGACTTATCAATACCTAATGGTGGACAAACCTAAAGTTCCTTGTATTTTTGGAATACCCAAAGTACATAAGGATGACATCAACCCACCATTGAGACCAATAGTATCTGCTGAAGGCTCTGTGACTGCACCTCTGGCAGTATGTTGATCAAAAGGTAAAGTGTGTCCTGGATGGTCACACCCACATTTTAAAAGATTCATGGGATTTCCTTAGGAAATTGGAACCTGGGTTGTTTGATGAAAAATTGGCATTTGCAACTATGGACGTAGTGGACTTATTCACATGTATTCCACACGATGTGGGGATGACATGGTTTGAAGAAATGTTAGTGACAAGTAAGAAGATTGACCAGAAAGATTTTAGAAATAGTTTGATTTTGATGGAAATAGTTTTGAAAAATAATTTTATCTATTTCCAAGGGGAATACTTCAAACAGGAGAAGGGGTGGCAATGGGTGCACATTGTGCACCTACGTATGCCAATATCATCATGGCATACTGGGAGAACAAATATTTGACAAATTCACCCTACAGGGATGGATGGGTTTTATATTGTAGATTCCTAGACGATCTCTGTTTCCTTTGGAATGACAATTATGAAAGTTTCAACCAACTAGTGAGTTATGTGAATGAAACTACTGATTTTTTGAAATTCACTAATAATTTTAATGAAGATTAATTACAATATTTGGACGTCCATATTGAGAAGAAAAATGGTAAATTTGCTTCTGAGGTTTACAGGAAGGATACCTTTTCCAACTCCTACCTACATTACACTAGCTGTCACCCTCCACACCAAAAGAAGAGCGTTGTCAAAGGCCAGTTAGTACGTTTAAGTAGAATGACATCAGAAGATGTCAATTTTCTTCAAGGAGCTGACTTTTTAAGGGGCCTGTTCATTAACAGGGGGTATCCGCAAGAGTTTTTTAATGAAATACTGGATGAAGTAAAAGAGAAACGAAAGGATTTATTTGCACCTATTTTAGGGCAAGGGCAAATTCAGCCAATAATTATCCAGGAAAAGAAACCTTGTGATCAATATGAATCAGGACTTATTACCACTTATGGAGGTCAGTCGGGTCTCATCAAAAAAATCTTTAATAGGGAATGGAACAATTTTTCTAAAGTGTCTGATTTGGGTCACATTTTTGAAAAAGATTTAGTTTATACATACCGGAAGGGTAATACTATTAAAAATATTTTAGAAAAAGGTTTTAATTATAAAAAAAAAAAAAAAAAAATAGGATTACACAAATGTGGTAGGTGCAACTATTGCAAGTATTTGATATGTGGCAATCAACTTTACTTGCAGGCAAGGGGGAAAAAACTTTACTTGAATAATTTTGCAAACTGCGATACTACAGGGATTATTTATATCTCTTTATGTAAGGAATGCAACTCCTTTTACATTGGTAAAAGTGAAAGGAAGCTGAGACAAAGAATCTATGAGCATTTATATGACATCAGAGTTAAAAAAGAAACAAACGCCTTATATAAACATACCCTGGGTTGTAAGAACTCTAGCTTTAGATTCTTTGTCCTTGAAGTTGTACCAACTAACCCTAGGGGAGGTATGTGGGAAACTCTCATTGAATATAGAGAGCTTTACTGGCAAATTGTACTTGATTCAAGTAGGAATTTTGGCCTTAATGAGTTTGTGTCCCTGGTACCAGTCCTTAAATTAAGGGCAGCCAAATTATAATAGTTTTTGAGGTAGTGTATACACATCAATACAATATTAACAATTTTACAATTTTGTCTCCTACCATCAGTATTTTATTGCTTTAATAAAAATTAATCAGTTAGGTCTGTTTTATTATAAATGTTCATTTTCTTTCTTTTTAGTGAGATTTTAGATGTCATACTATTTTTTTACCACATGATGGGGCAATACCTTTTTTCAAAGTGAGTTTTTTGAATTAACTAAAGTTTTAATATTAGGGTTCAACACACGTTTTATAGTAATTTTACTACAAACTGTTTATTGAAGATGTTTTAAAATACAAGCTCATTTGTTTTTCAAGATATATATATATATATATATATATATATATATATATATATATATATATATATACATATACATATATTTTTCGTTTTAAATAAGTTTTTTATGGATAATGTTTGTAATTAACACATGAAGTTTTTAATTAATGCAATTTAGCAATTGGTCCTATGGGATTGGTTGTTCTTTTTTAAAAAATAAGGGTGGATGATATTTAAGCACTAAGCACTTTATTCATGATGTATTTATGATAAAGTTGAAGATGAAAACGTTGTATTTGGTGGCGTTAGCATTTTCTGCGTGTATTCTGTTGACTACGTTGTGTGTTTGTTGGAATAAACCTGAGGTTCGACCTGGACTGGGATTTATTTGTGCTAGTGTGGTGGACCTTTTCGTTTACAAGTTTTCTTTTCCACTACTGGTTGGCATTTTACTTTATTAGTTATGGATATTCAACCCAGCGCAGATTCCGGTTCCAGGGGCTCCGAAACAGGGGAACTTCGTAAGCTGATTGGGCAGTTGACACAGCTTGTCGAACTGTTAATGCCCATCAGCAAATCCATGGCCACGACGCTTTCGGCGTCTATACCAGCAAACCAAGAAGTAATAAATGAGTGTGGTGGAGCGAGAAAGAAAGTTAACAAGTATCCTTTACCTTTACCAGTGACTCCAGAGGAGGTTTTAAGAGAGAAATGAAGCTTCGATGGTTTTCCACACATCACCTTAAACGATGCAGATGATGTGCATGAGGAGGAAAATAGACCAAGAAGGCAAAGAAGTCGTACTCGAAGACTGTCGGGGACTGACAGGATTAACACAGGTACTCAAATGCGAGTAACAGACATTTTGAATGTTCAATACGATTTAAACAGGCAGCGTGTTAACGCTAATTATTCAGCTTCCTACAAAGCTATTTTAAGCGATTTAGACTTCTTTTTATTTAAGTACAAAACCTTGGATATGGACAATAGTTATTTGAAACATTGCTTGTCACTTAAAATAGTCCCTAAGGGACTCAGAGTGTGTAAATACCCTAACAATGTTGTTGAAGGGTCAGTCTTTCATGAAGAACTTATTAATATATTTGACAATTGTGGTTTTCAAATCATGAACGCTATTATTAGGAATAATGAGGCAGAAATGTTAAAACTGTGAGTTGATATAGACAATATAAACAAAGCTATATTAAGTGATCTCATGTACACTGTTGACTGTGAGAGAGATAAGTATCATAAACTGTTGAAGAACATTGAGTTCAAATGCCATGAAGTACTGGATACGAAAATGGGTAAGATTAATAGGGATATGAAGGAATATGCTGACAAAATACATTACCCTAAACCTAAAACTTCCCACAGGAGGGGTTATGGTAATTGGTCTAAAGAAAACACTGAAATGGCATCAGAAGGGGCTGACAATTGTGACACACACCCTGATAGTAATGAATTTCCTCAGCTTAGAAGATCTGAAAGGCTGATGGAAAAGGAAAGGGTAGCCTACAATTCAAAAAACTTCATGGGGAGGGGGTGGCAACCACATGGAAGGAACGAGAGGGTGTGGAACTGACCCCAAATATTACAATGAATAACAACAAATGGACTTATAAGGACTATCATATTTTTAACTTTTCAGGTGTAATGGTGAACAAAACTCACTTTGACTTGTTTTCAAAAGGTTTTACATTCATACCCAGACAGAAAACTGATATTTTTAAGCTTTTAGTGGACATTAAACTTTTTATTAGGAAGAAAAATTTACAATTGTTTTTTAAAGGTAAGCCTGTTGATACTAAAGGAATAGATTTTAAGCGTAAGAGTATATTTAATCCCCCCATTCATCCTCCATTAAGGAATTTTGAATTAAAAGTGGAAAGTGAGATTAGGGCTGCTTTAGAACAAGAGCAGGTACATCCTAATCTAACAGGTGAAGAATATATTACACTAAGAGAGATCAGTCAAAATCAGAACATAAGAGTTATGAAACCGGATAAGGGTGGGGGAACTGTAATTATGGATACAATACAGTACGATGGTAAGATGATGGAAATTTTAAATAATACTGATAAGTATTCATGGGCATCTATTAATGAAATAAACATTGCTTATCAAAAAATCCAAGTTATATTACACGATTTGTTTTTGGATGGTTCTATTAACTGGGAGACTTATCAATACCTAATGGTGGACAAACCTAAAGTTCCTTGTATTTTTGGAATACCCAAAGTACATAAGGATGACATCAACCCACCCTTGAGACCAATAGTATCTGCTGAAGGCTATGTGACTGCACCTCTAGCGAAGTATGTTTATCAAAAGGTAAAGTGTGTCCTGGATGGTCACACCCACATTTTAAAAGATTCACGGGATTTCCTTAGGAAATTGGAACCTGGGTTGTTTGATGAAAAATTGGCATTTGCAACTATGGACGTAGTGGACTTATTCACATGTATTCCACACGATGTGGGGATGACATGGTTTGAAGAAATGTTAGTGACAAGTAAGAAGATTGACCAGAAAGATTTTAGAAATAGTTTGATTTTGATGGAAATAGTTTTGAAAAATAATTTTATCTATTTCCAAGGGGAATACTTCAAACAGGAGAAAGGGGTGGCAATGGGTGCACATTGTGCACCTACGTATGCCAATATCATCATGGCATACTGGGAGAACAAATATTTGACAAATTCACCCTACAGGGACGGATGGGTTTTATATTGTAGATTCCTAGACGATCTCTGTTTCCTTTGGAATGACAATTATGAAAGTTTCAACCAACTAGTGAGTTATGTGAATGAAACTACTGATTTTTTGAAATTCACTAATAATTTTAATGAAGATGAATTACAATATTTGGACGTCCATATTGAGAAGAAAAATGGTAAATTTGCTTCTGAGGTTTACAGGAAGGATACCTTTTCCAACTCCTACCTACATTACACTAGCTGTCACCCTCCACACCAAAAGAAGAGCGTTGTCAAAGGCCAGTTAGTATGTTTAAGTAGAATGACATCAGAAGATGACAATTTTCTTCAAGGAGCTGACTTTTTAAGGGGCCTGTTCATTAACAGGGGGTATCCGCAAGAGTTTTTTAATGAAATACTGGATGAAGTAAAAGAGAAATGAAAGGATTTATCTGCACCTATTTTAGGGCAAGGGCAAATTCAGCCAATAATTATCCAGGAAAAGAAACCTTGTGATCAATATGAATCAGGACTTATTACCACTTATGGAGTTCAGTCGGGTCTCATCAAAAAAATCTTTAATAGGGAATGGAACAATTTTTCTAAAGTGTCTGATTTGGGTCACATTTTTGAAAAATATTTAGTTTATACATACCGGAAGGGTAATACTATTAAAAATATTTTAGAAAAAGGTTTTAATTATAAAAAAATAGTCAAAAAATAGGATTACACAAATGTGGTAGGTGCAACTATTGCAAGTATTTGATATGTGGCAATCAACTTTACTTGCAGGCAAGGGGGAAAAAACTTTACTTGAATAATTTTGCAAACTGCGATACTAAAGGGATTATTTATATCTCTTTATGTAAGGAATGCAACTCCTTTTACATTGGTAAAAGTGAAAGGAAGCTAGGACAAAGAATCTATGAGCATTTATATGACATCAGAGTTAAAAAAGAAACAAACGCCTTATATAAACATACCCTGGGTTGTAAGAACTCTAGCTTTAGATTCTTTGTCCTTGAGGTTGTACCAACTAACCCTAGGGGAGGTATGTGGGAAACTCTCATTGAATATAAAGAGCTTTACTGGCAAATTGTACTTGATTCAAGTAGGAATTTTGGCCTTAATGAGTTTGTGTCCCTGGTACCAGTCCTTAAATTAAGGGCAGCCAAATTATAATAGTTTTTGAGGTAGTGTATACACATCAATACAATATTAACAATTTTACAATTTTGTCTCCTACCATCAGTATTTTATTGCTTTAATAAAAATTAATCAGTTAGGTCTGTTTTATTATAAATGTTCATTTTCTTTCTTTTTAGTGAGATTTTAGATGTCATACTATTTTTTTACCACATTGTGGGGCAATACCTTTTTTCAAAGTGAGTTTTTTGAATTAACTAAAGTTTTAATATTAGGGTTCAACACACGTTTTTATAGTAATTTTACAACAAACTGATTATTGAAGATGTTTTAAAATACAAGCTCATTTGTTTTTCAAGATATATATATATACATATATATATATTTTTCGTTTTAAATAAGTTTTTTATGGATAATATTTGTAATTAACACATGAAGTTTTTAATTAATGCAATTTAGCAATTGGTCCTATGGGATTGGTTGTTCTTTTTTAAAAAATAAGGGTGGATTATATTTAAGCACTAAGCACTTTATTCATGATGTATTTATGATAAAGTTGAAGACGAAAACGTTGTATTTGGTGGCGTTAGCATTTTCTGCATGTATTCTGTTGACTACGTTGTGTGTTTGTTGGAATAAACCTGAGGTTCGACCTGGACTGGGATTTATTTGTGCTAGTGTGGTGGACCTTTTCGTTTACAAGTTTTCTTTTCCACTACTGGTTGGCATTTTACTTTAATAGTTAGGTAGGAGTTTGAAACGTGCAAATGGCAAGTGTGTGTGTTTAGATGTGGGGAGATTGTGTGTGTGCAATTCTGTATAAAAGACATGTGCTTTTTTGCAATCAGGAGATCACACTACATGATGCACATTACCCTTTGCAAATACTGATGCTGTCAGCACCCTATACATACTGCTTGAGAAGGGACACCTCCCAGTAATCCAAATAGCACACTCTGCTAAAGCGTTTCTTTCAAGTGTCATAACATAGTTAGGTAAGAGTTTGAAACCTGCAAATGGCAAGTGTGTGTGTGTGTGTTTGGATGTGGGGAGAATGCGTGTGTGCAATTCCGTATGGAAAACATGTTCTTTTTTGCAATCAGGAGATCACACTACATGATGCACATTACCCTTTCCAAACACTGATGATGTCAGCACCCTATAAGTACAGCCGGAGAAGAGGAACCTCCTAATAAACCGAATAGTGCACTTCGCTAAGGCGTCTTTCTCACGTGTCGTAACATAGCTAGGTAGGGGTATGAATCCTGCAAATGGCAAGTGTGTGTGGGGGTAGTAGGGTGTGTGTAACTGTAAGAGAACCAATCCTTTTGGCAAATACTACAATACACCAGATGCTGCATATTCCCTCAGTAAACACAGGGGATGTCACCACACTATCAGCACAGCCAAACAGGGCTACTTGGCCAGTAATGCCAATAGTGCACTCCGCTACTTGGTCTATTACCATTGTCAGAGTACAGATAGGTATGTTTTGGAAACCCACAACTGCCACGTGTGGTTGTGTCACACAGTATGACCTTGTGTGGGTTTTTGTGCATAACAATGCATGCCATTGCCTAACCAGCATGCACACATGTGTGTGTGACACATAAACATAAATACCTGTGACCTGCAGTAGTTACCATGTCTGACACGTGCCTCGAGTGGATACATGGTATTCGCAATGCATAACAATATGACTGTGTCTTACTGTGCAGGGGCCGCATGTGATATGTGTCTATGCAGTGTGGGTGTATATGGTAAAATACCTACAGCAGGGTATGCACATCTGATCTGGGCCATATAGTCTACATGTAGTCGATGTACAGGTGCTGCATGTTCCCACGTGTTGTGGGAGTGGTAACATGTTATTCCACTGCAATTCAGTGACCACATGCTGGGAACCTTTCAGCTAGTGTGTTGTAGCTACAGTAATGCTCACGCACAATGTTTGGCTGGATGCAGTCCAGCCATATAAAGACATTCCTTGAGACTGTCATATTGCCAGTGTTGTTATGGAGGATAGGTGGGTTTCCTGTGTATGGGAGGATTGTGTGTGCCAGGCTATGAACCAGAAGGCAGTCCGACACACTGTTAGCTGCACAGTACTCCACTCAGGCATCATAGACAAGCTCATTAGCTTACATGTTACTACATATGTCACATGATGGGTTGCACACTGGTTGACATACAGAATCCATAATATCGATATTGTAGGAGCCATGTCAGACTCAATGCCAGTCACATGTGGTATCCCACAGGCCTCTGTCCTAGGACCCCTCTTGTTTGCATTTATTTCTCAGATGTAAAAGCAAACATGTGTGGGTTGTGGATGACAAAGTTCCCAGATGACTGCTAACTAAGCGCCATAGTCGTTACACCAGCTGACACACACATCCTACAGACAGGCCTCACTGCAACGGAAAACCGCTGCCAGGATCATGGCCTAACACTGAATGACATGTAATGTATAGTCATCCCCTTTTGGTGGAACTACGTGCACACAACATATCACATGGACATACCTATAGATATAGACCTATGACACATATGGAGGGTTCACAGTATGCAGGCTATTTACCTGTTACTTTACATTACCTGTGTTTGTCGCAGCTGGTTGCATTACCACTACTACTGCTTCCTGCTGCTGCTGGCACGGCTTGGTACTGTCACTGCTGACAGCTTCAACTCAGTTTGTGTACCGTGTGTTGTTGTTTGTGTTGTTTTATTTCTCTCTCTCTCTCTCTCTCTCTCTCTCTCTCTCTGTCTCTCTCTCTGTCTGCCTCCAGACAGTGCAATGAACGTATTGCATGTGTGGAGTGTGAGTACAGGATGCTTTTGCAGGTATCTGCATAAGTCCATGTGATGGCCTCTGCACCAATTGTAATCCAGCATTTGCTAATTGCATGCAGCCAGTTGTGTACTGATTGCAATTCTCACTGTGATTTCAGGACAGTGCTATAAAAGGGTATGTGAGATAGGCGTTGCCCTTTCAGATTGTAAGGGCGGGGACCATGCTGGTATGCTGTGGACACTGTTCTGTGAGTGTAAAGGTTAGTATCTCTCTCATGATTTAGGCTGTGTTGTAGATTCACATTTCTCCATTCCTCTCTCCTGTTTCCTGTAGTAAGTGTGTATGCACACTGACACCTACAACTATATATATATATATATATATATATATATATATATATATATATATATATATATATATATATATATATATATATATATATATATAAATATACATACATTTATATATGTACATTAACTGACATTATTACCTACTAGCTACCAACTAGCATGGCTGTTTCTGTTCACACACTACTATTATGGAAATCCACTAGTTCTGACAGTAAGTATGAATGGCATGCTTTGTGTACTACACATCCTATATTCCCTTTACATTCATTCCTACTATTACATGATATATTTATTTTAGCACAATGTTCTTGTATAAGAGTCATGGCTTAGTGGTAGGTCATGCAAACTACTGTTTCCAAGGTCCTGGGTTCGGGACTAATAGTGGGATTTTATTTTGCTTTTGAGCTGAATACAGGACCTGTCAATCAGAGTGACTAAGGCACTTTTAAGCAGTTGTAACCGGGTTAGTGCTGGTTTGCGCGGAGCTCCCGCATGTGCACTGGCGTTCAGCTCCGCGCACACCCGCTTACAACCGCTTAACAGTGCTTACTCTGGCGCACACCCGTGCTATTTTCTTTGAAAGAAATGAAAATGGGGAGGCAGGAAAGTGGTGAAAAAGGGGTCACAAAGAGGGTAAGACAGTAGGGAAACAAGCTTGAGTTTTGCAGGAGGGATATAGGTAAGGCCTATAGCTGCCCATTTCTTTATCAGCAACAGCTGTGCATATGTATGTAATTTGGTTTGACATTTGAAACCTTCCACCCCTGAGAGAGGTGTCAGGGCAACAATAATACTTGTTGTACAGCCAATTCTAATTGATAGTTTCCATGTCCGGCAGACATGTGTGCGGAATGGGCAGCTATGTATGGGGAGTAATTTTTTTGTGGGTACAGAGTGCCCTTTTTTTTTTTTTTTTCAGGTGAGAGTGGTATGTCAGGTGAAGGAAGTCGGTATAGCTGGGGAGGTAGGTTGGGTAGGTCAACAGACAAGGCAAACAAGACGCATACAGGGGCAGTGTATGACACGTGTGGGGGGATTACACAATTGACGGGGACGGATGTTTGGATATCCAGAGCCCATGAGCTCACAGATGGCAACAGTGAAACTAATATCCCCACCCATGGGCAGTTGCCACTGTTCCTTCACTGCCCAGGATGGGGCTGTGCTGGGGGCTGTGTAGGCCAGGCAACAGGCATGCCCGTAAGTTGTGCCACCTGTGCCTCAAGCTGGCGTAGGGGCCCAAGAACAGAGTCCCGGATCTCCTTACGCACCACAGTCCGGATGCTACGGAGGGTGAGTGGTGGTTCTCCTCCAGCCACACTTGCAGAGGGGGGACGGGCCCCATCCCCTGCAGTGCTTTCACCCGCAGGTGGCACAGGGCCACCGGAGGAGGGTCCAGACTGGGCACTAGTGCCAGGTGCACTCGTCAGCTGAGGTGGGAGAGGTGTGTCCGCTGGAACCCGCCTTCCCTGTCATCCTATGTTTTGCATTATGTCATGACAGTTTGGGTTAGTAACATACAATACCATTCGCAATTAGTTGTAACAGCATGCATTAGTATTCCCATTAACCAAACACCCAGATATTCACACCATTGAACAGCGAGCATAACACATGCATAATTTGAACAGCAATACACAGTCCAACAACATGCAGGGTTGATTGATGGCAACAGGCCATCAGGTTTAGATGTATGAACAGGGCAGATGCATCAACGTACATGCAAATATTTATGACCCAACAGTACAAATGTCCAGGGGTGTTAATTGTGATTGCACATACCAATTTCACGTGGAATGGATTATATATGGTTAAAGGGTGGGGTGCAGAAAATAATATTAACACCTTCGAATACCAATACATATGCTGTACATTTCTAATAGCTGCAGATATATACACACTACTGTTCTAACTACAGTTTCCTATATGATAACTACTTCAATTTGGTGATAAGACTGTTACTGCTACATCAATATACATTTTATTGTTCTTCATACACGTTCATATCTGGCTTTGTTCAGCTACATCATCCTGCTACATTTGCTTTATATAGCTATAGACAACTGTGGATGTTTGATATTTCAGACAATCATACTATCTGCATATTACAGACTGAGAGCAACATATCCAGATTTTGGGATACACATTCCAGCTGCAGCAACACTTTGAACACATTTCGCAGTTTGGTTCTACTTGTCACATTCATTTCATTCTGTACTGCCTGCAGTATACTTTATTCAGGGGTTATTACTACTTTATTGGTGGATTCATAACTCTTTCTCACACTCTCTCACTTGTTTTCATTTTACTATTCAGGATGGTACTTACTTCTAGGCTTTATTGACATGTTTTACCTGTAGTTATTACAATCCTTTCCAGCAGTCTCACTTCTGTCATGTTTCAGTATTTCAACAGGGATATATTTCACACATGTGATTTGCTCATCTTCTGCAGCTGTACTTTTCAGCCTGCTGCAGGTTGTGTACTATTATATTACAGGTGGGGCATCTTTATTTCAGACTTTATTTCAGACATTTTCATTTTTCTGTTTGGATTACAGACTGCAACACACTTTTGTAATCAAGCAATACTTGCAAACACTCTTACACTGTTACTTGCACATTTTATTACTTAGTGACTACACTGCACTCTTTTTCTAACTGTCATACTTTTATATTTCTTTACAGTTACTGGGAGTGGATTACTGACCTGCCTGGTGGCGCAACCGCACCAGCCTATCGACATAGGCTCTGCGGTTCACAGAATGGACACCTGCAGCTGTAATATAAATGAAGTAATATTGGAATACACATCTCCATAATATCAGCTAGTTTAATTTCTTACATACATAATTAAATGTAACTTACTCCGTAGTGGGGCGTTGGGCATTTGCTGAGCCTCCTGGATCCAAAGGTTCAATTGGTCCTGCTTACGTCTCTTCAGGTCCACATGGTGGTGACGGACCTGCTCACCAGTCCTTGGAATCCCTGTGACACTGGTGAGATCATGAGTCAACCAGTCCCACGCCTCAGCCCTATATGCTCCCCACAGGACCTGGCCCTGCATGAGTTGGGCCTCATGATTGTGGACTAGGAGCCAGACCATGTATCTGGACTCCTCAATGCCCCACCTCTGTGCTCGAAAGCACCTATACTCACCTACTCCTGACATTCTGGCTGCAAGTTAGTTCTACAATCGTTTATACTGTGTATTCCTGCCTATGGGGCTTATATATGCCGTTTTTCCCGCACATATCTGTGATTGGCCATTTTGGAATTGTATCAACTTTACAAAACCTGCTTTGTCATGCTCCACTTTGCATTCATTCCTATATATTTGCTATTACTGCATTTTTAGGTACTGCTGTCATGTCTTAGTGGTTCAGTACCTTGCCTATGGTGCATGATATTCTGGGTTCGAACCTGGCCACTGCTTTTTATTTTTTATGACTGTCTAGACAGGCTAGGGGGTGTGTCTGTGTAAAAGGCAGTTTTGATACAGCTTGCTCGATGTTGCCCGTCGGTTAGCTTGTTGGTGTGGTGCGCAGCTTCGCGCAAACGGGGTACGCTGGTTTACGCTTCATTTGGCTGTTAGCATGCATATTACACTCAGCTCAGCTAGGGGCACACAGTTTCAGTGTGTTAAACCACTGCTCACCTACGGGCACTCATTTTACACCTGTTAAACCACTGCTCACCTACGGGCAGATGCACTCACCTTGTTAAACTGTAGCTCAGCTATAGGCACATCTCGCATTTTTTATTGTTTTGTTATCTCACATTTCTTCAAAATAAATGGACTATTTCATTACATTTTACATAAAATATGATTTTATATGTGTACATATTTGTCAGGGACTTGTTTCGTGCTTATTTTACTACAAAAAAAATTGATGCTGTGGGGGCTCGAACCATGGATGCCTGCTCTTCAGCTGATGTCTCTACCGCTACACTATTGCTTCTTGGCTTACTTTGCATATTTAGTTCTTATATGCTTTTCCACTGACTGCTAACTGTGGCTAAGCTACGGGCACACCCGCGCAAATGAGCGCACTCACGGGCAAACATCTTTACGATTTAAAAAAATATATAACATGTTCATTTATATATTTTATGTTCATCGTCTGTGGGGAATGTGTTGTGTTGTGTTTATTCACATTTCCATGGCCTCTGTCGTGGGTGTTTACTTTGGGCACTTTTACTCTTCTGGGGGCATGTCCGCTTGCAGGGCTCGGCCTACGGACACGCCCCTACTGTCTTCCATGGACCGTGTTAGCCTTCGGTGTGATTCAGCATGCCCTCATGCATTTGCATGACATGCTGACATCACACCGTTTAACTGCAGCCTCCGTGTAAGCCATGTATCTCTTACACGGAGGCTTCGTGAATCCTGCCCAAAGTTATTAATCTTCTCAAGTGAAATCTGGATCACCTGAAGATTATCAAGTAACTTCCCATTAATGTCATCTATCCGGACTGCATGTTTATGTCATTGATATGGAGTTATAACAGTGGTGCTAAAGTGTGCAGTGTTTCATTTTAGCTATTTATTTTATTTTATTTGCTAAATACATAAACCCATTAGCCAAAGCTGTCACTTTTCTGGGTCAGGCTTAGAGCAATGCCTTTTAAGTGACTTGTTCTGCATTACATATGAAGCAAATGGGGCTGAGAGAATTAAACCAAGGGTAACAGCATGAATTTAAACCAAGGACAACAACATGACACTTATTAGCAGATCATAGCCTTAATCATTCCTTCAGTAAAAAAAGAAAGCATATACTGTTTTACAAGGATGTAGCACTTATATATCTATATTTATATCTGTATATATATATATATATATATATATATATATATATATATATATATATATATATATATATATATATATATGTGTGTGTGTGTGTGTGTGTGTGTGAGTGTGTGTGTGTATATATATATATATATGTGTGTGTGTGTGTGTGTGTGTGTGTGTGTGTGTGTGTGTGTGTGTGTGTATATATATATATATACACACACACACACACACACACACACACACACACACACACACACACACACACACACACGCACACTCATGTATAACATGTATATATCAAGGTTACAAAATGTATGAAAATATTTTATATCATTAATGCCTATACAGTGTCCTTCAGAGAGGGCGGGAACATTCTAAGAAACCATCTCAGGCACAGAGCAATGACTTAGATGTTCCCTTTAACAAAAACAGTTATTATTTATTCATTCTGTGCCAGCAAAAGGAAGTAATATTTTGTCAGGCTATTATAATACAACTAACATTTTGCTGTCTTCTCCATCTCGGGATGCCATCTACTTATCTATGGCCACCCTAAATGATTTTAGACACTTATTTCTAGCTATACTCACTGGTACCTTGCTCTAAGAAAAAACACAAGGCTACATCCACTAGTATGGTTGTTTCACTTTTTGCTGTCCTATCGCCTTTTCAGAAAAATGCATCTAAGAAGACACACATAATAGTGATTTAACTGTTTTAACCAAAAAACCTAAGTGTAATAGTCAACTATTGTTCTGCAGGCCTTGAAATGCAGGTTAAACTTTTGCATTCTCATATTGAGCCGGATTCACGAAACCTCCATGTAAGACTTAATATGTCTTACTCGGAGGCTGCAGTTGAACGGTATGACGTCAGCATGCCATGCATATGCACAAGGGCATGCTGAATCATACCCTAGGCTAACACGGTCCATGTAGGAAATTAGGGGGCGTGTCTGAATGCCAAGTACTGCAAAGGGACACGCCCCCAGAAGAGTCAGAGGCCTGAAAGTAAACCCCCACGAGCGAGTCCTTAGAAATGTCAAGGAATACAACACCACACATCCCCACAGACTAAACCCTACTGAAAAATGTGAAAAATGTAAAAATAGCAGTTTCATTTTTTTTTTTATAATTTCAAAAATTTTTCCCGCATTTGCGCTCGTTTGCACGGGTATGCCCTTCGCTCAGCCACAGTTAGCAGACATCGAAAAGCATATAAGATCTACATATGCAAATTAAGCCAAGTAGCAATAGCGTAGTGGTAGAGACGTTGGCCAAAGAGGAGGAAGTCACGGTTCGAGCCCCCACAACATCATTCACCATTTTTATTTAAATAATTATGAAACAATCCCCTGACATATATATATATATATAACTATAATTTAAGTAAAATGTAATGAAATGGGCCATGTATTTGTGAAGAAATCCACAGAATAATTTATAAAAAAGGGATTATAATTTCCCATAGCTGAGCAGCGCTTTAACAAGCTGCATATGAGTGCTTGTAGGTGAGCAGCGCTTTAACAAGCTGCATATGAGTGCCCGTAGGTGAGCAGCACTTTAACAAGCTGCATATGAGTGCCCATACATGAGCAGCGCTTTAACAAGCTGCATATGAGTGCCCGGAGGTGAGCAGCACTTTAACAAGCTTAATATGAGTGCCTGTAGCTCAGCAGCACTTCACCCAGCGTAATATGAGTGCTCATAGCTAAATAACGCGTTACCCAGTGTAAGCCGTTTGCGTGGAGCTGTGCAGCGCGCCAACCAGCTTACCGCCTGGCAACATTGGGCAAGCTGTATCAAAGCCGCCTTTACACAGACACACCTCCTAGCCTGTCTAGACAGTAGTAAAATAAAAAAAGCAATGCCAAGGGTCGAACCCAGGATACTGTGCACCACAGTCAATGTACTGAACCACTAAGCCATGACAGTTGCACAAAGAAATACAGTATTATCATATATATAGGAATGAATGAAAATAGAACCTTGACAAAGCAGGTTTGCTTTAAGCTGATAAATAGCCAAAATGGCCAATCAGAGATAAGTGCGGGGAAAACCGACATATATAAGCCCCATAGGCGGGAATACGCACCATAACTGATTCTGGTACCCATTTGCAGTCAGGATGGCAAGTGCAGGAGAGGGAAATCACTTTAGAGCACAAAGGTGGGGTGTTGAGGAGTCAAAATATATGGTTTGGCTCCTAGTCCATGATCATGAAGCACAACTCATGCAGGGCCAGGTTCAATGGGGAGCGTACAAGGCAGAGGCGTGGAACCAGTTGGCACATGATCTCACCAGTGCCACAGGCATTCCGAGGACTGGTGAACAGGTCCGTCACCACCATGCGGACCTGAAGCGATGTAAGGAGGACCAACTGAACCATTGGATCCAGGAGGCCCGCCAAATGCCCAATGCCCCACTACTAAGTATCCATGTAATTACGTATGTAAGAAATGCTATCCTAGCCTATAGTATGGAGAGGTATGTTCCAATATTCCTTCATTTACATTACAGCTGCAGGTGTCCATTCTGCGAATTGGCGAGCCTATGCTGATAGGCTGCTGAGGTTGCGCCACCAGGCAGGTTAGTAATTATTTAGCTGGTATTGTTATAGAATATAAGTGAGACAGATTGTAAAAGAGTTCATTGTTGTAACCCAGTAATAAAGGTGAAATAAGCCTAGAATAAAGATTTTGCTAGTATTGTATCATTAGATAAGTGATGCATCCTGGAAAAGAGTGTATTGCAATCCAGTAATAAAGATTAAACAAGTCTCAAATAGAGTTTCCACCTGTATTGTAATATCAGATAACTGCTTCTGCCTGAAAATGAGTGGTAATCAATCAACAAAGGATAGACAAGTATTGAATACATCCTTGTAAATTCTGTCATATGAAATAAGTGAGTCAGCTGGAATGGATTGTTGTAACCCAGTAATAAATGTTAATAAAGCCTAGAATTAAGTACCATTCTGAAATGTAAATATAAAATAAGTGAGAGAGTGTGAGAAAGACAGTTTGAAGCTACCAAGAAAGCTGCAATAAGTCTGGAATAAAGGTATACTGCAGTCACTACAGAATATGAAATGAATGAGACAGCCACAACCAAAGAGTGTAATGTCTTAAATAAAGTACAGAACCTGGACTGTGCCCATCCCACAATTTAGATATGTTGCTGTACCCTTGCATTATGGAGATAGTATGGTTCTATGAAATGCTGAACATCCACAGTTGTCTAGACCCATATAAATCAAGTGTAGCAGGAGGCTGTACCTGAACACAGCCAGATATGAACATATATGAATAAAAATGGAATGTATATTAGTGTAGCAATAACATCCCCATCACCAACATTCCTAAGGTTACATACAGGAAACTGTACTAATACATGTAGGGGATATATATCTGCATCTACCAGGAATGTACAGTATATGTATAGGTAGTGTAAGTTGTTAATGTAATATTTCTCCACCCTACCCTATTTTCACAAATTATGCCATTCCACACCAAACTGGGTATGTGTATTCACAATTAATTCCCATGGACATTTGTCCTGTTGGTTCATACATATCTGCATGTACATTGATGCATGTGCCCTGTTCACGTATCCAAACCTGATGGCCTGTTGCCACCAATCAACCCTGCATGCTGTTGGAATGTGCACTGTTGTTCTAAATAATCATGTCTTATGCTTGCTGCTCAATGTTTGGAATTCATGGGTGTTTGGTTAATGGGAATACTGATGCATGCTGTTACAACTAATTTTGAATGGTGTTGTTTGTTACTAACCCAAAATGCCATAAAATACTGCTAAACATAGGACAACAGGGAAGGCGGGTTCCAGCGGACCCACCTCTCCCACCTCAGCTGGCGAGTGCACCTGGCACCAGTGCCCAAGCCGGGACCTCCTCCTCGGTTGGCCCTGTGCCACTTTCGGGTGGAAGCACTGCAGGGGATGGGGCTCGTCCCCCCTCTGCAAGTGTGGCCGGAGGAGAGCCTCCACTCACCCTCCATAGGGTCCGGTCTGTGGTGCGTAGTGAGATCAGGC